>NW_008751936.1:460847-504346 GCF_000715545.1 Opisthorchis viverrini
GTGTTGCGCGTCTATTCTTTTTTTGTTGTGGGGGGGGGGGCGGGTGGTTGGATCCAGCTGGATTCCAAATAAGTAGCTTGGAGGTCCTGAGAAATGTTACTTTAAGTGACAGAATCATATGAACAAGTAATGAGAAGGGGTAAACGAGCCTTCCACTTCCTGCCTAAGCAATTCTTTATCGGGCATTCCAATGTTCTCGTTTGGTAAACATGTCCGTCTCTTGGAATATTTGCTTTCGTTCAGGTGTGAACGATACTCATCCGTGATAAGTTATGAAACGTGCAGGCATAAATGGAACAGACGTTCAAAATAGTCAAATAGAGCAGAGTAGATGTTTAGATATTTTTAATGTAGACTTTACCTTGGCGGTAAATCTATGCCGAACGGTCAAGAACTGAATGTGCGGGTGACAGGGTTGGTCACTGCAGTTGGATATCGATCGCCTTTCATGTTCGGAAGGGTTTTGCCCAATGACCTTGAGACGATATAGTGTCACACGATAAATCAATAGAAGAATGCGTGTGTATTGATTCAGCAATCTGGGCGATCAGGTGTGCTACTGCACTGTTCGTATGTGCTTTCAGCAATGTGCTTTCACTCAATGACACTAAATATTGGCTTGATGAAGGTAGGGAGTCTTAACTTACCCATTTCAGAGACAGTGTTGGACACGTTGCAGTCTTCTCCCTTAACGAGCATCAATGTCACATCAAACATGCGATGTGTCCTTATCTTGTCCAGATACTGAACATGGCTTTCGTTCATAATTCACGTTAACTAAGCTGGAAGAAAGGGTATACCGTCTACCGGTCGTTCCATTCGTTGTACAAATTGATGGTACATCGGTGTACTGAGGCGCGTTTTCTATGGTGAATTGGAACGCCAAGTTACAATTTCTCAGAATCACCCACGTCATAGTATGGATAACCTTTTTCGTCAGAAGTGCTCAATCGGACGCTAGGATGCGTCTTAGAATGAAAAGAAAAGAAGGGAGCAGACCTGGTTACGATCTGTCACAGGCAGTCTGAGATACCCACACCTGCAAACGCCCAGTCAGACAATCTGGAAAGTAACTCCACAGACATCCATCATCGACCATTTGCTGCGACGGCTCCAGCGAAGCCCAGAAGGGTCACGGGAATTCCATCCTAGAGGGTGTACTGCACCAGCAACACACAGACTCCTCGTAATCTGCTTCAATCCCTTCAACGGGATCATGCGTTTTCCAACTCACGGTTTGCGCTATTCTGAAGGAGAACGACACTCGTCTCGTTACACAGTGCTTTGGTCTGCTTAGCACATGGCTGAGGTTTTCCTATGTCCTCCGTGATTAAAGTGTCTTCCGCACACTCAAAAACCGGTTTTCTAATTACCTCATTACAAATTCGTTGATATCATTCGATATCAATGCTTCTGAGGCATCGGTGTTAAGAAATCTGAAGACACCTCACATCCCCTCTCTTCAGTGTCCATAAATAATGGACGGCAAAGCAAGGTCATAACAGAGATCCAACGCTGGTTCCCGGGATACCATCGATTTTAAATGGCTGTGAACAGCACAAATTGAATGAACAACCGGGCTTCCTACATCTCTGAGTTTATGAGCAATCTACAAAGGAAAAGGGTGTCATAGGATCTCAGGAGAAATTCGGGGCATGCACGCTTGATAACCATTCTCTCTTGAAAAATCCGGTACCTTCGATTTATGGCCTTGTTCTGTGAGCAGTTACGTTAGCCACTATAGTCCCAATCGCAGTGATAGCTTGCACAATGCATGCGAGTGATCACAACTCAGATGGTCTCCACAGAATCAATAATGGTCACGTGAGTGTTGCGCTAGTTTGACCATTCCTATTGATCTCACACTGAGAAATCAATAAAGATGAGAGAGACAGATAGTTACTATACTCCTAGCGTTTGAATCCGGTTCACCGACAGATTGATTGTTTTCAATGTAGCATGTAGGCGTCCTTTCCTACAACTCTCCAATTTTCTTTCAACAGTTGAAGATTATTTCAATAACTACATCGATCCTGGCGCCTCTGAAGATCAGTCCCCTCCAATCGGCCAAGAAAACGTTGCGTCGGTGACCGGCACACATTCACTCAATCGTGTTGCAAGTGTGTCCATTCCGATCATAGGTGGTGCGGTTTCTGCCACTTCAGAGTGGCCGTACTCACCATTGCATCCGATTATGCAGAAAGATGACGATAGCCAAGCTGAGAACAATATCATCCCAGGCAATCCATTTGGAATCCCAGTACTGGTCGTTGTGACGAAGGTAGGTTGCGGAAATTTAAATTTACACTCGTAAGCTTACTTCAAATTTTTCGAGATACCGAAGTAATTTTATACTACTTATACCGTTTAAGTAGTATGATATTAATTTGCTCGGCAGAAGCATCTTTAGGATAGTGAATATGTGCAGAGATCGCAGTTTCGAAAAATCTTGTTAGATTATGAGGCAGTAGTTTAGTTATGCACTGACTGAATGGTAACTCGCCCTTACCGTTAAACGCTTCATCACCCATAGTCACTTCTACTGTTCTGAACACAAGCCACTTCAAAGTATGGAGATGCCCGTCAGCTGTACATTATGTGAAATTGCTCCGCACGTCTGAAGGAAGACGTTCAAGATAAAAGGGTTCCGTCTGCAAGGTGAAATATACTGATTGAATGAATTGAATTCACAGCGCAAAAATGGAGTTTCTTGGAACCTCTGTCGATCGAGTTGCAATGTGGACTTAAGTTAACCTGTACTGATGTACACCTGTCCGAAATAAGCCAAGCTGATTCGGTTTAAAAACCGCGAATTCCCCTCATATGTCTATCATAATGCAATCTGATTCAAGTTACGTCGTACAAATCGCCGTATCGAAACATTATGGCGATCGATGGCATCCTTTACCTCTTTGTGGATTACACCGGAACTAAAATGTTGTCAGGTAATTTACTTCGAATCGAACAAATTCGGATGAAGGTCACCCTTTCACTCCTATTATCAGGCGGACGCTGGCGTCACGTTGGAGCGGGAGAACGGTTTCACTGATGAACATTTTGACGTGATCCAATACCATTTGCGAAAGGCTTGCCTTCAATGTATCCTTTTTCCTCAGTTATCCAAACAAAGTTTCTACAAACGCACAAAAGACCTAACATCTCGTCGATAAGCCCGTTCACCCGAATAATACATACATACATACATTCATACGTACATACATACATACATACATACATACATACATACTTACATACATACATACATACATACATACATACGTACATATATAAATATTTGATATTTCCCTAAATTCTTAACACATCACACTTAAATTGGGACTCGTCTTCGGACGTCGTCAGATCGCGCCGGTTTAGTGTACGTGTCGGCAAAGGAAGAAATCAATACGGAACTATTGCGACGGTACCTGAAGCACCGGCTCTACGCTACACCGTTTCACACTTCGGCACTGATGACTGAACCGACAGCCCTATTCATGTAAGTAATGATGATTAATTTGTTAAATCTGGGGGCGACATGGCCCAAGTAATTTGGGCGTGAATTTACTGACCGGAAGGTCCGTGGTTCGAACCCGCCCTCTGCCTCCCGACTTTTCCTGTCTAGGCTTGGGCAACCTGGCAGTATCCCAGCCATCGTGCTTCCTTAGAATGGCGAGGTTGCTGCGAGTGCAAAATTGACAACGGCCCTGTGCTATTTAAAGTGCACTTTCTGACATTGATCCCAGCTATCTGATAGGCGTTTAGTGAACACCCATCAACATCGATTGTGGTTCTAGGAAATGACCGAACGCTCATCATATTCCGTCGTGCTTCTATGACGCGCCTGAATACTACTCAGCTTTTTTCAAATTGACTGGATGATTGACTAGCCTGGATGCTTGCCAACTTCCCCGTTGAGATTTTGGTGGAGTTTTAGGGTCTCAGAAGGTTCTGGAATCTGGGTGTCAGGAATCTGACCTTATTGATAGCAGATCTAACATTTCTACCTGTTCCCCACCCCACTTGAAAGCCGAGGACAATGGCCGGTAAGTGAAGCGGAAACACTCATGGGCCTTTGCCCGATCTGTGAGCAGAGACACCCCAGGGAATCCTGGATTGATTTTTATCAGAACCCGGCTTGATTGCTGATGCAGTGGTTCTGTACTAGAGTGAGAGGTGAATCACTTCGAAATGCAGCCACACGGGGTTGGAATTCGTGCATCCGTAGTTTTAGTTACCCTCCGAAAACGGAGTGTTCGATCCAGCTTGCTCGACACCCTAATCAGGTAGAACAGATCGGCTGACTTCAACGGTAACCTGGTCAATTGCAAACTAGAACACCCAACGAATCCTTCTTGTCAACTCACCACCTGGCAAGCACACATTCCCAAGTCATTAAACAGATGAACACTCGCGCGATCGCTTGCAAGGAGCCTGTGGATTACACTTTGAGCTTTCATTCTGACGAGTCGAGTTGTAACTGTGTGTCACTACCGTGCTGGTGAATGAAGAAAGAATGAAAGAAACACCACTAGGGATGAGGTAGGGTTAGATGGTACGGAGTTGGTTGCTTCTTCTGTGACTGGGAACCCTGATTTTAGTTTGCATAGTCCACGCAAATGACAAGTGCAAGTCCTGTACATAAGTATTTTGAATACTGGCCTGCAGTGAGCGAAATTCACTGAATGTGATGCGGCCCTGAGTCTGAGTGCAATTCACGAAACTCCTCGCGAACTCGCCCACACCCGGCTAACAGTTGAGGCCACAAGGCGCCAGTTGGTTAATTAGCTTTCACTGGGCAAGAAATGGCCCTACCCAACTTTCAGTCAAGGGACTCACATAAATATTGATTGGCTGGTTGGGTGATGAATTCTCAGAGAGAAGTTTTACCCGTTTCGTAAGGTTTGTTCTTCTTTGAGTTACTTATATAATGTTGGTAGTACGGGTCGACTTTTGGAGTCTATCAGTCAAGATTTTGTTCATTGGGCGGACATTGTCGTAATGGCACTGCAATGGTAGAGCCTTCATTGCATCAAGATCGTTCTTCAGCTGTAACACCCATTCGGTGCATAACTGCCATGCCACCAGAAGGAAGTAAAAGGTTGTTCAAACCTACACAGAGAAAGTCAAGAGGCGGAGGTCGGACTCGAACCACGGACCTTCGGATCAGTATATTCGGGCTCTAAACACTGATCCATCTGCCTCCCCCCCACGTGGGTCACGTCATTCATTTACTTATAGGTGGCGTCAAATGTCCATAGAAATGCAGACTTAAGTGTCAGGTCCATACCTCAAGATGGCGTTCAATTATTGACCGGTTGGTACGTGGTTCGAACCCAACCATGTCATCTCGATTGCTGCTTTCTAGACCAGGAAAACCTGGCATCATTTGCGCCCTCGCGCTTTCGCCTTGATGCACGGCAGTTCATCACCAAATGGGTGCTACAAATGAACGTTTCTCTGCTTATTTTCGCGTTCACAGCAGTAATTTACTCGGCGAAGCAGTCATATCTCCGACGGATTGAAGTACGTCCTTAACTAATGTCGCCACACTGAACGGAAAGAACTTCACGTAGTTGGGTTGGTATTACTCAGTTACTCAAAGTATTCATGGGAGTGTATTGAACCAATCTGTTCAGAGATGACTCCCTGCTTTTGATCAGTCGTCTGGCATGGTAAATGGAAGGTCGAATGCGCCGGATGCATGCTCCTGAAATTCAGCTGTTTATCTCCAGGAGAATGCGCGCCATCAAGAGTTTGAAACTTGACCCGCTGATCAGACTGAGGCAACCAGACACAGATAGGTGTGACTAATTTGTTTCAGAAGCCTTGGAGGAAAAACCCACTAGGAGGTCCTCTTTGGTTCCATCTGACTGATACAACACAATCTTTGGAACAGATACGGTGTCATATTGAGGTGAAACTTCCTCGTTGAGGCATTCAGGAAACCATACTTGGTCATTTACTCTGAAACTTTCCGCGAAATTACATCTGTTAGAAGGATGAAATAAGAGCTTCAAAAAGGGGGCCAAAACTGGCCAAGCTGGCACACTTGAGTGTGCTGCTGGGGAGCGCTGGCGCAAACGGTTGAAAATTGCAGCAATCAAATTCTTTGACGGTTAGAAATAGGACAAAAGTGTGGACGCAACAAGCAGGTTTAAACCCATATTGAAAACTTGTCTGTCTGGCTTACCATCCAGATTCGTCTCGGTGAGTTGGTTCTATGGTATATTCAATCTCCGACTGTAAACGTATTCGTAAGGTTCCTTTTGACACACACCATCAAGCCCATGTGCGATACAAACATCAAAAGCAGCCGAGTCAGGTCAGATATGGAGCAAGGTTACCAGAGGTTGTAACCCATTACTGGTCTGGAACAAGGCGCCATTCAATTTAGCTAAGATCAGAGTGATGTAGCCTCTAGACAAAACGCAGTCGATTTGGACCGTTCGGTCGCAAACGTTACATCACCAGCCTAGGTCGATGGGACGTCGATGTGTACGCGTTAATCATTGCTAAGCTGGTTCCTGTATATGTTTTGCTGAAGAGGGGATGTCCTCTGACTGGCCGTTCAGATGATCAGTTCCTCATGTTGGACGCTTTGTTAGCCCCCTGGCTGATCGGAGTCCGGATGAACTTCGACTTTAACCCCTCCGACTCATTCCATTTGACCTTTGACGTGTTGATCCCATAGTTACCATTCTTGTCACCTGACCCCCTCCCCGTAGGCGTCAGAAAAGTACAAATAAGCCCACTAGCCTACCTACCGACGCTCTACGATATCCTACCAACGTACTACGCAGTGATTACACCACCCCAGTTGTCGACGAAAAGTTTGTAACTGACAGCCCAGCTCATCGAACAGTCATCTTCCGTACCTACCCAATGTGTACTTTATGTACGGACTGCATGCTTGCTTACTGCTCACCTGGCCACGTTTTCAACCAACTGACTTCCGGTGGTATAGGTTTCTGTTTTGCACCACAGTTTTCTCAGTGTCTTTATTATCGTGAACCCGAGTCTGGATAGCCGCTTGACAGCCTGATTCCATCGGCCAAACCGGCCAGCCAATGAGCGTGCGAATCAGCTGATCTATTGAACACTGACGCGTACAGGCGTGTCACGTGCAGCAGAAAACGGGCTGTTTATAAGGCTCTTATGGAAAGGCGAATCAAAAAGTCATACTAAAAGTAGAAGTCACCTGTCAAGGGCAAGTGAGGAACAACCAATCAAATGTCTTAACGAAGAATGTTATTCCTTTGGCAGTTGTGCAGCTGGTTCTTCCATTAGTCCCATTTCCGAATTTTTAAGCAACTGATTACCGCAAGTGCCGCTCCATTGCTATTGGGCATTTATCGATCCGTAAACTACTGCATCTCATTATTGCATTCTACGCCGCAGACCATGTGGATGGGACAATGCACATCGCATTGAACTTCTCACGAGGAACCTACCAGAAAAATGCCTCAAGGAGAAATTTGTCACAAGTCTGCCACGACCGAAAACTATTCGCGGAAAGGCATTTTCAAAAGGTACGGATGGCGTCTTTTGCGGTAATAAATATTGATTTTTCAAGTTTACTAGCAATCCGGTTGTAGGGTCGATTTCTTTCCGTTCCAAGACTGCCGCGGGTAAGCTTGACCAAGGACACACGCAAAATCTCTTGCGTCACCGCTAGACCTGGCAGCATCAATCGCTGCTCCGTAATAACTGTTTGCTAAACCAACTGAGTTACTGAGGTCCCAAATCTTATCAGTCTGCAGTCTGACGTAATTAAAGAGTAGAAGTATCTAGCCAGGAGAATGATGGTCAATGAACGGTCATCATACAGTGTGAACACATAGCTGGCCGTGAGCAAACAGCTTACCACTGGAACTCAGACCAGTTGTGCTAGTGTGCCTGGCGGTTCGTTGAATACAGACAACCTCAACTTGCTGAAAAGGCTTTCCATTTAGTGAACACTCTTCATTATGTGTCAATCAAAACAGCAAAGCTTGCGTTCCAGATCAATCTGCACACCTGTTCGTTCGACAATTTCATAGCAGAGTAGTTTATCAATTGCAGTCCGCGTTTCTCCAAAGGAGAAAAAACGAGTCTCACCTGGAAGGCACTGAATCCCTCTTTTGTGATGTTTTCAGTCAACTGAATTTTTGTGGAGTTTTCGTCCTGCAAGCAAAGTTAAACTGCGTAGAATTTCCCGTCAAAATTACCAAATTTCTTCACACTATCGCCCAGACTATGAAAAGCTCAGATGCGGAGACAGTTTGCACGATATGTTAGCGTTTTTAGATGAAGAGCTAGCCAGCAAGTGACCAAGTGATATGGATGCTGAGGTTAAAGGATGAGGGGGGCATTTTTGAGATCTAAGTGCTATTTATTCAAACTACTCATTAGCCGCTCATGGCCGAACGGTCTGGTATTCAACTCCTGGCTGGCCATCAGTGCATAGCTACTCGATTTCCGAACAAAATGAACATGGTTTGGTTGTATGCCCCATACTCTCGTTTTCCGTTGATCAAAACTGTAGCAGCTGGAACCAGTGTGCCTATGGTACACGGTTTATAGCTGTCAACTTGAAGTGAATTGATCTAGCCGGCAGGTTGTTAGTTCGAATCTGTCAACAGTTTCGTGTGCTGCCAAATTCTGATGACTCTCAGCTAGGATTAAGAAGCTGCACAGTGCTTTTCGGCTTTTTGCCATAGCTGGGCTTCACTAAGGGGAACAAAAATTTTGATTTAAACCTGCAAATTTTCCACGAAAACAAGGTTCGAACTACTCAATAAAACCCGGGTTTAAGGTATATTCTAGACCGTTTAAACAAATTTTCTCATTTGAACACGAATTTTAACTTCAGTTAAGCTTTTTCATCCAAAATGGAACAAAGCGACTGATAGCCAGGATCCCGTCTCACCTATCTACTACTTCACCAAACGGAAGAGAAATTAGGAATTTTGTCTTTTCGGGGCGTGACTCTCTTTCGGTTCGGAATTGTGAAGCATGGAGTAAGTAATGCAGATCGAGGTCTTCAACGACACCACTATAGAAAATATTTTTTTATAATCTCTTAAATGTGTCCTAGAATCACTGTGTCATATTCTGACAAGTTGTATGACCGTCCAACCTGAAGCTCGTTTTCGTGAGTAGCGATGGAAGCCACCTCGGCATTAGCCTGATACTATTATTTTTGACTACTAAGAAATCTTAAGTAGTTAATATTTTGCATTAAAATGTGTTCTAGTGTTACTGTTCGCATGAACCATCCCTCTTTCGTTCGGCGCCATACTGAAGTCCAGTAATTCTGATGACATCAGTTGCAAGCAGGTAGCTACCAAGCTTCATCTGGCGGAGAGAAAAGAAAAGAAAAGGTTGGGCTTTTTTGAAATCTTTCTCTATGCCAGAGAATTAGAAAGCCATTCCTGAAGCTTTAGAACGATGTTATCCATTCATAAAGGAAGCTACTTACAAGGTTTCTGGGATCTCCTCAGCAGCCAATGAGCGATTTCGCCCTTCTTGGAGCTCATCAGGTAGGTGCAGTCCTTCGAGTTTCTGTCAACCCACAAACGATAGATACACTTGATTCTCCCGTGAAAACCAAATTGATTTGCATATGACTGTATTTGTCGAGATGTGATCTCTTCTCCTCAGTATCATTAGGGGGAGTAATACATCAGTATAGCACGCGGGAACTTAAGTGCAGTGCCATTATAAACGAAGGAAACCTTCGCAATGAGTGAAAAGAATGGGGTAGGGATAGGTAGCCGGAAGAAGCTCTGTGTCCTTACAGTGAGGGATACTGGGTCAAAGTTCACCAAATTGAAAGAAAATTGTCTATATATGTGTAATTAGGTGTCTAGGAAATGGTCACTCTTCTATTGGGTATTCTCCAGAGCGTTCTCCACTTTCAGGTAAGAAACTTGGACCAGGTGGAACTCCAATAGTTGAAGAACCCGTTCCACTGCAGACTGTGGAAGATGAACAAACTTTTCTCGCCCGCATACAGGTTCAGTTAGCTAACCTGAATACCCCAGGCGTGGGTGCCACTATACCTACTGATGGGTCACAATTGGTGAGTTGTTGTGTCATTCTAGTTAAACGAGGATTTTTTGCAAAACAGAGTCGCTTAGTCATCTATCCAGACACCCCGCTCCATCCAATCGATGCATAGAGCTAAACGGGATGAAAGGTCGTACCACTTTTTGTCTTTTTTAACAGTTGAATGTACTCAAGTTTTCAAAGAATCCTTTTCGTTTCACCATATTTTATCCCACTTTCGCGCCAAATAGTCCGTTTTAAAATGCGACTCTGGCAAACGCGGTACGAAGGGACGGAGAAGGATTTCTTTGAATTTTTGCGTAGTCTTACCATCGGTGTTACCTGTCAATCATTGTTCTACTTTTCTATGGTTTTTTTGTTGATTGTTTGCAAACGTATCACCATCCAAGAAATGTTATCTACGATAAAACAGTGAGTAAAATTTCCTGACAGACCGATGTTAGCA
The DNA here is from genome assembly GCF_000715545.1 of Opisthorchis viverrini. Taxonomy (NCBI): domain Eukaryota; kingdom Metazoa; phylum Platyhelminthes; class Trematoda; order Opisthorchiida; family Opisthorchiidae; genus Opisthorchis; species Opisthorchis viverrini. Next base: position 471,343 of record NW_008751936.1, read on the forward strand.
CACTGTTACATCCCAGTTACTATCCCAGTTATCTCATGTATCCACAAGCCAACAAAATGAAAAATTAGCGCTCGAAGCTGGATGAAGCTGGCCTAGCCAGAAGCATCATCACCATCGACAGCATGACGACAGTGTTCAACACCGATGTTTAGCTACGTACCTGGGCGCTACCGTACCTGTACGTGGGCTGGGATGCTGCCGGGGCGCCCACACCTGGACAGGAGGACGACTAGAATCCTCAACCAAGGCCTTTTTTTCAAAAGCCTGACGGCAATTTATCGGTCTTTGGCGAGAAATACAAGTACGTTTCCGTTTTTACGGAACCAATCGCTACACATGTTCCGATCCCCAACCTGGACATCCAGAAGACTGTGTACTTCAGAGCTCTAACCATTGACCTAGTTAGTATGACAGTGTAGCACGGGCATCCCCCGTATGGCCTAATTGGTCGCTGAGTTACACAAACCGTTGAACCACAGTAAGGTCTTCGCTAACCAGAATACTGGCCTTGAGTTTCAGTTTTTACTGGGCCACGTTCAGGTATGATTTACCGGCAATATTCCTCGAAAGACTGGTTAAATTTGCTTTACGAGATCAAGAAAGTCCATTGTAGCTTTGATATCTTCTGATTCGCCAATCTGTGATATCTGCTGCCGGAGAAAAAGACTCACAGAAGGGAACACAACAGCTAAACGCTGAACAATCAAGTGCGAGAGCGTTAGTGCGTGCGAGTGTGAATGCACAACTTTCACAAACTATTCATGGGACGGGCACTGTCTGAACTTGGTCCAATGCTGGTGCACGTGGTGTGGCCTTGGTACGAGGCTACGACTTGTTGCACCTTCCGGGGGCGTAGTCTGACCTTGATCAACACTAACTCGCCCTGTCTGGTTTGATACTGTGGGGGGCTGCATATTGAGGGGGCGTTGTCTGTCTGGTCAATGCCTAGCGGAGCTGAGAGTCTCGGTAGATTTCGGGCATTCGGTGGTTGCTTTCAGGAAGCTGACCTTCCTGATAATTTTGATTAGATTAAGCGATCATTGTTGCAGCTATGAGTGAGGGAAACTCCTCAGGCGTCACGAATCGATCGTCTTTAAATCTCGCTCAGTTGGCTAAATGATGAGTCACAAAACCAGGGAGTTTCATCGATCGATGGAGATGACAAAAACGTTTGTCGTTTTGAGATAGCTCCATCATAAAAAAAGGACAGCGCCATCTGAAGCAAGGCAAACCTTTTGATATCTACTCTTCTGACTCATAGATGCGTATACAGCGTAAAATCTGAATAAAGGCGGTGAAGCAACCTGAGTAGTTCCGTTTTGGATCACCCCTTGGACACAATGGTCAAAACCGATGTTAGAGATGTTCTTTAGACCAACTTATGATGTATGCATAGACTTTGCATACAAGAATCAATTGGTACAAATGTCGAGTGCACAAGCAATCACGTGACCCGATAAATTCCTACTAGCTTATTCGTCCAGACCATCGGTATTGATTTGAACTGGTCGGATTGTCTGTTTCTGATCAATTTCGTTGGTGCTAAGTCTGAATCAGACAAACACGTATCGTGATTGTTATCTTATCCCAAGTGATGTCAGCGCGTGGGCTGAATAAAAAACACACCAACCACCGTTGAATTCAAGCTCCTCGGCGTATTCCACGATTTGTCGTATTACACAAAATTTATTGTACAAAATGCCAATGGTTCAGGCAAACTGTGCGGATTTTGATAGAGGTTTTGTTCTGTAAGTGAAGTCGATCTATGACGCAAAGTATAGAGGCATTACAAAGGTATCTCGCCCTTATAGGGGATCATGAACAGTGCGTATTTCGAGAAACTCCATTAAGGAGTCTCAAACCCGCGACCTCGTTCGCAGTAGCTCCAAGATCGGTGTGATTAACGTGCACTTAGATTGCATTGGGCAGCATCAGCAATGCAGATTAGAAATAACCGGTGGAATTCAACCAAACATTTGGCCCCCCGGCGAAGATCAGTTGGGATGAATTACCATGCAAAATTTCGTTCTCAGTACTCGGTTACTGAAAACTGTTAAAGTAGTGGGACATAAATCGTGAAATTGGCTTGGCCTCTTGTCGGTCGCCAACCAATCCAATGATGGAGCGGTTTTTTTGAAGGGTGTCTCTGTTAGGCGTCCGGAAGACCGTCCACAGCCTGGATTCATCCAAATGAAACGGTTCATACCATTCTTCTGCGGGCCACAACTGAAGATCTTTGTGACACATATCATACCATCATGAAAGTAGGAACATATTCCACGCCCTCAAAGATGTATTCTCGCTCATCACTGTGAGAAGAACAAAGTATCAAGAGGAACAATGACAATGTGTGGTTGAGTCTCGTGAGTTCAGTCCCTCGTGAAAAACCAAACTAATCTGCAAATGAGTGTATTTCTAGAAAACAGTCGAATTTGGGTTCAAGTAGAACATAAGGTCGACAGAAACTCGGGGACTGCGCCTACCTGATGGGCTCCAAGAAGGGCGAAACTGGTCGTGAGTTGTCGAAGAGTTTTCAGCAACCTTGTGAGTAGTGTCCTTCACGACAATGTGTGGTTGTGTTTGCCGTAGATTGTTGGGCAAAACTAAAATTTATTTGGCGGTTCAGTGTCCACGATCGACTGTGGAAAACTCTGCCACAAAAGTATTCTTATGAAGTCCCATCGTAAAATGAAAACGACGATTATGAATAGAAGGATTCATGGTTCTAGATGTGGACGACGTTGCAGATGGATGAAACTTTTTTTGGCCATGGCCGGCGCATCGATCCAAAGCAGTGGTACAATTTTGGTGGATCGATATCTGCCTGTAACCGTATCTTCGTTTGAAGAACATTTCCAAACCAGAGGCGTTTATCTCTGAACAAGTTCAGCATTAAAAAATGCATGATTAAGCAGAGAGAGTCGTAATTACTGCACCCCTGCGCGCCTGTCCAATCACCCGAAGAATAAAGGAGATCTGAGTTTGTTCTGCAGTTTGGGTTCGAACCCTACGGTCAGTAAGTTCGCGCCTTAATCGCTGGGCTGTCTAGAGCTCTGACGTGGAAAGTAAACAATTCGATCACACGAACTATCATCGCCACCAAATAAACTAGATCAAATTTTTCCTTCTGAATGAACTGTTCATAAACCGATGGTACTTTACTGTATGCGTATGAAGCCGAGTTTAAGGTTCCCGGATTGAAAATCACTAGACTGAGAACTGATTAAGAGAAGCTATATTAGAGTTCCTCGATGAGGCAATGACCTGTTACGTTTGCCTAATCCGTAATACCACAGACGGATTAACAATCAAACGAATTTCATCTAGGACCCCATCCATACAACAAAACTAGCTTACAAACATGGCTTAATCCGTGCTGTAATGTCAGTCACGATTTAGCAAAAAGACATTGTGACATCCCAACTAAAGCTTGACACGTGACCTACGATGGGGGTCGTCAATCGTGAGTTGTCAACTCTTGGACAATCACATGTTTGACCTCCCTCAATGAGCTGGAAATTTCAGAGATCTGCGGATCATTGAAAACGACGCTTGTGGCATAATTCAAATTGATTCTTTGCCGGTCAAATTTTGACCCTCTGAGGATGATCATGATTGGTTACTCGAACTGATGAAGTGACGTGACAGTCACCATGAGTAACATGGCATCCCACAAGGGAAAAATTGCAAAACCAAGGACGTACATTCGAAAAAGTGGCGTCACAAACCCGCATTGTCTCTCAGTACCTTCTACTGTTTCGATCCCTGAAATATTAAGCTCATGAATGCACCTCGGAGTGAGGGTGCGATATCCTTTCTCCAGAAACACAAGTCTTTAGGCTCTATGAGCGATCAGGTTTTGGTAATCTAATCGATCAGCTGTAACAACGTTTTGGCATGTTACCTGAAGGTCAACAGATCGGAGTGCTAAGTTTGGGTTCGAACCACGGAGGTCATAAATTTTGCGCCTTAACCCGTGAGGTATTTCGATTAATAATCCCAGTGCGGGCCCCCAAGGGACATAAAACGGGTTCAGAACGTGTCTAAAACTGCTCCCTGAGGACTCTCGTTCACACTAGTGTCTGTTTGAATGAACCACTGATGGATGTATCATTTGCGGGACTGACTTTCTTTAAAATCCTAGGAAATCGCCTCGAACTGGAGAAGAATATGTCAAATGACGTCATGTACTACTCATACGGTTGCTGAAAAACCATTAAAACACAAGAGGTTCGGCTGGATTCCATTGGTTTGCAAATGAATGTATTTCGCTGACACACCCAGTTGTTTCATGCACTATTGATTTCCGCTCTCTCAGGGTTTCAACATTACTTCATTTTATCTGTACTTTTTCTACCAATCGGACCCTCTCCCGAGAATTCCACTGACCCGTTTCTGTTGTTGAGCTTGCAAACACTGACCAGAAAGCATAACAAACGATTTCATTTTCACAGAAAACCTCAGAACAAACGGCAGTGCCAGGCAGCGGTCAGGCTGTGGGTTCTGGACCTCATCCATCCAACATTTCCGATAAGGAGGCCGTACTCAGCAGTTTTTTCAATTCTCTGCTTACGCGCAAAAACCTAACCGAAACGTCGCCAACCTCAGCAAGTCCAGGCCACAGTCCGCAAAAGTCACTGCTGGGCCAAAAACCGAATAGACCGTTGGGAGTGAGTCCAAGGTCACCCAGCCCTAGAGGACGCAGCCCGAAGGTGACACAAGCTGATGCGCAGAAGTCAACACCAGGGATGTCACCTGTGGACTGTGGCCAACAAATGAATACACCCTACTCTGTGGAGCAGGGCGTGACAGACGAGAAAACAGTGGATTCAGTGAAATCGGAAACAGAACTTAACGTGAAGCAAGAAAGTAAAACGGAACGCGAACCTAACACAGTGACGGCAATCATCGATACGGTGAGAGAGGAGGCAGGCTTGTCGGACGAAACCAAGGTCCCAGTGTCCAAAGAAGAGGCGTTACCAGCGGAACAATCAAGCAGCGTAGACCTAAGAGAAGAGCCCCAAGAAGGCGTGGAAGAAGGAACGGAGCTGACGGACACGGTGGAGGAGACAATCAACAAGGTGACCACACAAGACGAGAAATCGGATATAATGACAGAGAAGGAAACTCCGCTTAACAGGATGTCCGGCGATGAAGCTGGCATGGACGGTTCTCCAGGCGGTGACAACATCAAAGATGAAATCGAAGAAGGGTTTGAAGACCAAACAGAATCAGTGGAAACAGTGGAGGGGTTCAGCCCTCATCAGACTGAACAATCAGATGAACAGATCACGCACACAAACGCAGACGGAGAAGCGTCTTCCGACGACGTAGAGTTTGGGGTACCTGGAGGTGAGGATGCCGGTGTTTACCCTCTTGGAGACGAGGCAAAGCCATCGATTACAGCTCAAACAGAGTCAGAGCACATTGTCGACACCGTCCAGGAACAAAACAACGAGACCGGAGAGGAACAACAACCGTCGGAAGAGTAGGAGACGGTTGTGGGAAATCGTTGACTAATGGTGGTAAGCAGACCAATCGAAATCCGTTTTATTTTAAACACGGGTAGCTCATTTTGAGCGCAGTCCTTCTAAATCTCTGAATTCGGCAGACGTGAGATGTTAGGTTGAAATCGATCGATCGAACCAAACTGAAACCGATTCACAAATTGCCAATCAGAGTGTTCCCTTACAATCGGATTACGCACCGTTTCGATTGACAAAATTAGAATTACAAAACTTGTCGTGACGCGGGACATTTCAAATGACTAGGCGGAAAAAACACCTGAGGTGCCAATTTGATAAGTGTCGGAAACCATCTTGCCGCACTCAAAAATGTGCCAATATCCCAGATTTGAGTGACACTCAACGCGAACAAAAATTCAATGGGAAATGTTAGTGGTACTCGGATTTCCAGTCACAAGTCACGTTTTATACCGGGCAAGAAAGAGTATCCGTCTCAGAAATCGCAGTCGCCATTTAAATCACGTTTATTTTCAGGATTTAGAGACTGGATTTGTCCACCCATGTGAAAACTGGATACAGGTTCACCCTTCTGAAAGTTGTCATTTGATAAACCAATCATCACGTGACCACTTGAAGTGGTTTTCGCGAATGAAGGATCACAGTGGCGATCTATTCATACTGCTGATCACGTGGTCGTGTTCAGGTTCCCAGCTGGCCGGTCGCAGGTTCGCAAACCCCGCATTCCTCTATGATAGAAACTGCTGGAGACAGGATAAAATACCCATACAGTGCCTCTGAGCACTTCAGCATTGGTTGACTTCACCTAGGGCATGATATCCTCATTGAAAATTTAGAAAACTGGAAATGAAACTGACGGTTTAAGAAAAACGATTTTAGGAAAAAAGCGCCCTCATAAGTGCTAATTGCTAGCAGAGCCATCATGAGTTGAAGGCCAAAACTTCAGCCTGCGATCTGCCGGCCGAAAACCAATAAGAGGGCTCAAATGCGTGATGGGTGGGTTATAAGCCCGAAACAGTTGATTGGGCGGGTCACACATTTCAGCAGTTTTCTGGTGTCCAAGCTTGAAAGCAAAGTCAAGTAAAGGCCTGACTAAACGGGAGATGGTCTCTAGGCTGAACCCGTCATGAGACGTTGTGTTCAGATTGCAAAAAAGTTCGCAACCCAAAGGGTGTAGAACGATCAACCAAGAGAGGGGAGGTACAGCGTGCAGCATTGCGTTGAATGACAGGTGGAACCTTTTTCAGATAAGCCCTGCCCAAAAATTAACCCCCGCGACCAAAAAAACGATTAGAACAAAGAGGCTATCAAATGTGTACTTTTGGCTTTTATTGAATCGGGTGAAACTGGGACATGTCATTAATAATTTTCATGAAAAGGTCCGTTTTTCGATACGTTTGCCTCCAAACGAACTCACACAAGTAGCTGTCCACTAAACATAGGTGTGTGCCGCATTGGCATATATTCTGAATCATGTAGACGTGCCAAAGGGATTCGGTGGTTTGTGTGACCTCCAGTCATTGAATTCACAAATTTTTCGGTATACTTAACCGTTTCATGAATATAATTCATGTCAACCATCGTTTCAATTCCTTGGTATGATGCCCACATATCGGAGATGATGATTGAGCCGGAAGCAATGCATGCCTGGATTGTCCATCAAAGTGGCCACAGTTCGATCTGGCACTGTATGCATGTAGACCTGTGCTGCCGATAACTGTTGGAGTCTGCAAAAGCCGCCAGCCGCAAACTAAGCGAAGAAAGTTCTTCCAGTCAACAGCGGTCATGTGGCTAATAAATAATTCCTCTGAGCAGAATTTGATTTTAGTCAAATTTTTCAACCAGCAATAAATGAATAGAATTACTGTCCTGATCTCCATTCTTGACCGCTACAGCCAAGTTCTCTTTTGAAGACCGATTTCTTGCTGACACCGTCGGGCATTACCTCCACATGTCAGAGACAGTTGAAAGTGTCATCTGGTGGCCATTGTTGCATAAACGTTGCTGATGAACCACTCCATGGCTTTGCTAAGACGCATTGCCGTCTCCTTGCCATGAACGAGAATTGGAAGCGTCAGAAAGTTCATTTAAGGTTTTACATCCGAACTGAGAAAATATTTGCACAAAATGAGCCTAGAAAAGCAACGTAATTGTGTATCCTGGATGGTGCACATCTGCGCATCCAAATTTCCGGTCGGAGTTCTCCCGACCATCTGCCGGAGAATTGCTCTCGCAGGTGTGCGGCTGAATCAGCAGTGTGACTAACTCGCACTTGGACATAGAACCGCTCATCCTTCAATCACGGGATTCCTATCACGTGGTCACACGTGTTGACTTGTTCCTCGGGCAACGGCTACGCAGATGGAAGTTTCACTCATCGGGTGAATTTCATTCTTCCTGTGAGCTACTTATAGATTGTTGGTAGTGTGAATTTTTCTTGGCGTAGATCTCGCTCTGCCATTGAACCCAAGAAACAGAGGTTTCATCCTTATTGGGAATCATCAGCGGTGCGCATCTCAAGAAACTGCAGGGAGTCTCGAATTGGTGACCTTGCGGTAGTGTTTTACCGCTTAACCGCCTGACCGACAATGTGATTAGCTTGCACCTAAACAAGATACAGCGCCTCTGATCTAACCACGTTGATTAGTTGATTAGTTGCTCGAAAGATGACTTCTCAGGTAGGAGTTTCAATCGGCCAAGTGAAGTTTGTTCTTCCTCTGGGTTGACTACACTTTGAGGAAAAACATCCACCTACTGTTGTTTGTTCCCACATCAAATGAGAACCTAGAAATATAATTCGGCGTTTTTTGTGTATAGTGACAGACAACTCTTATACCTACAACATGACTTTTTTCGATGCGTTAACCTTTTTCATTCTGTTCTATTTGTCTCTCGCTATCAGGTGGGTGTCTGTCTTCGTGTGAGCACCTCTTCCCAGCACAAGCACTTACTGTGTTATCACGGTCGCGGTGAATGGCCACTGAGCCTTTTTTCCCCGATGAAATCACGGAACGGGGCAGGAGACTTCGGAAGTGAGCTGTTATCAACGATCAGTAATCAGGCAGACATTGACTGGTTGACAATGGTGTTTTATTTCGACAAGGATTATTGATCTGGATCACGCCCGTGCCTGAGTACCATTCACTTCTTTGTCTCGTAAAAAAACAACCGAAAAATTAATCTTACAGTTCTCTGGGACGGAGTGTTGATTGGCGCACTCGCCAGGTCTGGGTTACGCTGACCGTACGAAAACAAAGTCGCAAGTAATGCGGTGTGTAGCAGACGTGAATTCATTCTCGGGTTACACTGCACGCGATAATTTGTAATTAACCAATAATCTTGCAACAGAACTATGTTTGCCAGACCAAATACCACCGAAAAACTAGTGGCTAAGAACGCGCCCAGAAGTAGTCCAGCTGACGTCATAGCTGACACGAATCGATCCCAAAAGACTGGCAAAATTAGTGCTTACTCTGGAACACAAAAGTAGAATTTCGGTACGCTTCGGAGGGTCAGTAGTCACATGACTCAGTGAACTAGTTCATCGAGAAACTGGAACGTATCACAACGATTCCTTCAGCTTCACACTCGATACGTGAGTTCTACATTCATTCCATAAGGCATTCATTTCAACAGTAGCTTACTATCTAACCCAGGTACAGATCAGAGCAAGAAACGGAGCACAGCTCTCATACCTCTGGTGTGAACCTAACCAGACATGGTAATGCAAAACTGTTGTGGACAAACCACCCAAAATTCACGTAGCCCGCATGGTTTTGATTTTATCAGTGAGAAAAAAGCCTTACAAGGAACCTGGTTGCGTCCAGCCCGGAGAGTCTGTGTAGTCTAGACAAGTAGTGTCCCCTGACACCCGAAAACGAGTTGTCTCCGGGGGAATTGATTCATGTAACTTTGTAACGTTTCACTTTGGGGAGTAAGCTTCCCAAGACCGTTTGCGTTGTAAATATCTACAGCTCCCACACAATTTGTTTGAGATTTGAGGACAAGTCCACAGTTCAACTACGGTGAAGTATCGATAAACTTGGGAGTGTTTCGCACTACGCGGCAGACTCTCCAGCCATACCACAGTGAGAAATGCCCAAACTCATCTGTGCCCATTCGCTAACCACTTGCCAAAGACAAAATAGTTTCGAAATCATGCATCGTGTCCCACCAAACGGACAGAAAACAATTAGAGTGTTGATGCTGTAGCGATTAGTTTGTTCGACCCGCCTCGACATAATATAGCAAGTACCGTTTCGGTGCCTAGCTGCCACGCCAACCGGAGGAAGGACGACGGTTGGGTTGCCCAAGGCCAAACCGGAGCAGTCGAGATACAGAGATGCAGGTAAGAATCCAGTACTGAAAATTAGTAAGCTCGCACTGAGATGTCTAGGATCTGCGAGCACAGGAGGCATCCAAATCTCCATAATACATTGCACAACAGTACACAAAAGTATTCACTGTTGTTCATTCTAGTTGGCATCCCAATCGTGAGACTCCACTAACTAAAAGTATTTTTTTCACCTGTTATGACAGTAATGACATGCCGAATGGCACAGAAGATATGTATGCGCCGGTTCGCTACCTCGACGTCCTATGAATGAGTCTTTGTGTCAGGCTGCCTTGATTGAAAATCGATGAGATACCGCATTGCTCACGTCGCGCACGATCCACGAACCCTCGATATTTGCAGTTACACCTTCAAGTACGGGTAAATCTTTCGCGTTTTACTAAAGATTTCCATATGGAGGCACAACACAATGAGTCTACACTCGTTTTTGCAACCTCGCCTCCGGTTTAGGGCGAGATTTCTCAGTGGTAAGAGCACGAATTCACTGACCGGAAGGTCCGTGGTTCGAACCCCACCTCTGCCTCTCGACGTACCCTGTCTAGGCTTGAGCAACCTGGCAGTATCCCAACCCTCGTGCTTCCTTCGCGTGGCATGGCAGCTAGGCACCGAAAGGGTATCACAGCTAAACGATTTTACACCCAAAAACTGGCAGCTTTTCCGGTGTTCCAATGTCAAGGCGGGCATCTGGCTCCGTGTTTAGGCAGAAATTTAGTTAGACACACGAGTTGTACACACGAGCGTCATACACATTTCTCATCAGATTAGGATCTCGGAAGACAAAAGGCGAGCTTGGGACTCCCTAATGGGTTAGGCTCGAGACGACGGACATCTCAGCAACGCGCTTATATTCCACTGACAGTTCGACTTTGGTTAGGGCGTACAAATCAGCCCCATACACATTTCTCATCAGATAAGGATATCAGAAGACAAAACGCGAGCTGGGCACCTCAGAAGAGGCTAAGCTCGCGATGACGCATATCTCAGTATCGCGCTTATATTCCATTGACTCAGATGAGCAGCCACGTAGGACAGAGTAGTTCGGCACAAACAGGGTTTCACAACTCGACAGTGCAAACAGCCACCCTTTACCATACAGCACCTTACGCTGCAAGACGAGAACGTTCGCCGAAAACAGGATAAGAACGATCGATCGACATACGCTCGTTGCTTGGCAAACAAGTGATGATCACTTTCTAGATCACCTTGTAAGCGAGCCTGGAGACCGAACAGTGGGTTGCAACATCGGCGCACTATAAATAAAAATCGCTCGGCTGTGACACCCTTTCATGCAACTCGACGGCGGCTTGAGTGCCCAAGCGCAGACAGGAACAGTGAAAAAATCGGTTTCGCGTCTTAAATGCTATATTAACAGGAGAGAAGCACCTTACGGGTCGTGCCTGAGCAGACAGATAGCAGCGCGCCCAGTGGACTTGAAAAGATTTGTAAATAGTATAGCCCGCGCGTTGTAATCAAGACCACGGACTGTCTGCAGGGTCCAGAAAAAGGGAAGCAACATCATTTGAAGTTTAGTATCGTTCACGGAGGGGGTGAGATGGACCAAGTGGTTAGAGCACGAATTTACCGACCAGAAGGTCCGTGGCTCGAACCTGGTCTCTGCCTCTCGACTTCCCCTGTCTGACAGTATCCCAGCCCTCGTGTGGCATGGCAGCTAGGCACCGAAAGGGTGCTACAGCTGAATGATTTGTTTTACGGTTCACACAACTGTGCATGAGAAAGAGGCTAGTTCAGCTACGAACAACGTGAACAAAGCCAGATCCAGAACACATAAGTACGGAATTTTATCGGGGTCCAGACATATTCCACTTACTTCGTGAATTCCCCATGAATGACCACCGGCATGACTGCGAATGAAGTCAAAATGTGTGATGGAAAGCAACTGTCTGAGGCAACAACATCATCAGTAGACCATTTTGTCCTATGGAACCGCACATGCTAAAAACTGACAAATGTGGTGGATAAGTCATGCTTTCCCGAACAATCCAACGACGAGAGGACTTCAAAATGCGCGCGGCACAAATGCTAGTTCAGGCAACTTGGGTAAGGAAGACAGACTAACGGAGATTCTCTGAGAACGAGTCGTCTGATTTATGGAGCCCCCTAAAACTAAACCCAGTTGTTGGCATGTAGAAGTTATACAGGGACATATAAATAGTTCACATTACGAATACGCGATACATCACCTTGTAAGCGAGCCTGGAGACCGAACAGTGGGTTGCAACATCGGCGCACTATAAATAAAAATCGCTCGGCTGTGACACCCTTTCATGCAACTCGACGGCGGCTTGAGTGCCCAAGCGCAGACAGGAACAGTGAAAAAATCGGTTTCGCGTCTTAAATGCTATATTAACAGGAGAGAAGCACCTTACGGGTCGTGCCTGAGCAGACAGATAGCAGCGCGCCCAGTGGACTTGAAAAGATTTGTAAATAGTATAGCCCGCGCGTTGTAATCAAGACCACGGACTGTCTGCAGGGTCCAGAAAAAGGGAAGCAACATCATTTGAAGTTTAGTATCGTTCACGGAGGGGGTGAGATGGACCAAGTGGTTAGAGCACGAATTTACCGACCAGAAGGTCCGTGGCTCGAACCTGGTCTCTGCCTCTCGACTTCCCCTGTCTGACAGTATCCCAGCCCTCGTGTGGCATGGCAGCTAGGCACCGAAAGGGTGCTACAGCTGAATGATTTGTTTTACGGTTCACACAACTGTGCATGAGAAAGAGGCTAGTTCAGCTACGAACAACGTGAACAAAGCCAGATCCAGAACACATAAGTACGGAATTTTATCGGGGTCCAGACATATTCCACTTACTTCGTGAATTCCCCATGAATGACCACCGGCATGACTGCGAATGAAGTCAAAATGTGTGATGGAAAGCAACTGTCTGAGGCAACAACATCATCAGTAGACCATTTTGTTCCATGGAACCGCACATACTAAAAACTGACAAATGTGGTGGATAAGTCATGCTTTCCCGAACAATCCAACGACGAGAGGACTTCAAAATGCGCGCGGCACAAATGCTAGTTCAGGCAACTTGGGTAAGGAAGACAGACTAACGGAGATTCTCTGAGAACGAGTCGTCTGATTTATGGAGCCCCCTAAAACTAAACCCAGTTGTTGGCATGTAGAAGTTATACAGGGACATATAAATAGTTCACATTACGAATACACGATACATTCTAGAGTATGAAAAAATCGCTCAGCTGTAACACCCTTTCGGTGCCTAACTGCCATACCACCCGAAGGAAGCACGAGGGCTGAGATACTGCCAGGTTGTCCAAGCCTAGACAGGGGAAGTCGAGAGCTCGGGTTCGAACCACAGACCTTCCAGTCAGTAAATTCGAGTCATCCCAGAATAGCGTCGAAACGGAGTTTTCTGGGAAATTTCTGTGCCACAGCACACCTACCTCGTAAACGCACTCAACCGATGTGGATTTCAAGGTGTACAGAGCGTGCACACCTGCAAAAATCGATTTTTTTCCGGACAAATTAGGTTGAGGAAGTCAGTTTTCATTGAGAAAATATGATGATAAGAATACCATAAAATTACACGATGGGCAGATGAAAAATGAAGCACACAGATGGCAGATTATCATTGCACGATTGAGGAAACTAGCCTATCGTAATGAGAGTAGTGGATTGGCCACTTTGGTGATCACGAAAATGCATTGAGAGTCGAAACTGGGCAATGGAGATACTCGAAGCAACCACAGAGAACGGAAGAAAAAACTGGCAAGCGACAGGAGGAATTGCGGAGAGAACAATGAAAGGTTGACTAGGATGAAGGAGAATTCGGTTCGCCGTTGGGTACCGTCGAAGAGGAGGACCGAGATCCCGCGTCCGTGCTACCTGACTGCGAGGCTCTGGATGAGTTGGCCTGGCGCTTCTCTGCCAACTCGCGCTCGATGGCAGCCAATGCAGGCGGGAGCAAATTGACGGCGTTGATACCGCGACAGAACACGCGAGACGGTCGCACGAGGAGGCCGTGTCCCGGACGACAGTTAAAGTATCGTTTGCCCGCCACCGATCCATCATGCCGTCCACGTGGCTTTCGCAGCTCTATACCGAGCCATATTCCGTCAGCGAAAGTGATCGGGCCAATATAACGCACAATACCTAAAACGAAACCGGAGGGGGGGGTTCACGTTGATTGGACGAGGAGACACTGGTTGTAGCAGGCGACAGAAGACGAATGGACTCACCCATCTCACCGCTGCACAACACCTGCATTCCTTCGGTGATGTAAAACGCGGGTTCGTCTTTTCCGGCCATCGCCTGCTTCGCACCTGCCGCGGCTAGGGCATTCACCAACTCCGCGGGCAGACTGGGACGCCCCACAACTGCTCGGCCAATCATGGGCGAAGTGGTAGTGGACCAGGATGTACGGGTTCGTATCCTATCGGACCCAACTGGATCGCCATACCACGACCCGGACATGGAGGTGTTGGGTTTGAATGGAATTGGTTTGCTGATTGGTTCGTATCCTATCGGACCCAACTGGATCGCCATACCACGACCCGGACATGGAGGTGTTGGGTTTGAATGGAATTGGTTGATTTATTTGTGGTGTGCTAGGCCGATTAGGCAAACGCTGGATACGATTCGCCGAGGCGAAGATACCATGTCCAACTGGGCACTGAAAGTAGCGGACGCCGGCCACCGAACCATTATTTTTCCCCAAAGGTTGATCCAGTTCTATTCCGTACCAAGTGCCCGGAGCGAACTCGGTGGATCCAATATACCGGATCACACCGCGACGTTGACCAGCCACCAAGACGCGATCACCGAGTTGAAACTGTTGGGTACCTGACCCATCTGTTGATGATTGAATGCGAAGACCTGGAAAGATAGAAAGAAAGAAAGCGTTAGGTGTAGTAACTGGATCGCCATACCACGACCCGGACATGGAGGTGTTGGGTTTGAATGGAATTGGTTTGCTGATTTGTGGTGTGCTAGGCCGATTAGGCAAACGCTGGATACGATTCGCCGAGGCGAAGATACCATGTCCAACTGGGCACTGAAAGTAGCGGACGCCGGCCACCGAACCATTATTTTTCCCCAAAGGTTGATCCAGTTCTATTCCGTACCAAGTGCCCGGAGCGAACTCGGTGGATCCAATATACCGGATCACACCGCGACGTTGACCAGCCACCAAGACGCGATCACCGAGTTGAAACTGTTGGGTACCTGACCCATCTGTTGATGATTGAATGCGAAGACCTGGAAAGATAGAAAGAAAGAAAGCGTTCAGGTGTAGTACCCTTCCGGGGCCATGCCACCCGAAGGAGGCACGAAGGCTGGGATACTGTCAGGTTGCCCAAGCCTAGACAGGGGAAGGCGAGAGACGAAGGTCAGGTTCGAACCACGGACCTTCCGGTCAGTAATTTCGCGCCCTAACCACTTGGGCCATCTCGCCCCCTGGAAAGACAAATGATTGTAGACAAAAGAGGACAGGTGTTCGGAGATGGAAACGCAAGCGGTGACCTGAGACCTGACACTGATATTCAAGGTCATACTTATTCGGGAACGCTGTACACGTCTGAAAGTAGTCTGTGGTCGAAGGAACCTATAGAAATATTGCTTATAATGTGGTGAGCTTTCAACGACTCTGTTCTACAGTTATCTGTGCATTCAAAACAGCTAATGGGGTCACATACCCGTATCCACTTTGGCAGTAACATGAGACACATCGATTGGCTGGTTGACAGGTGGGTTGATTTTAGAGGACTCCTGATCGATCGAGCCTGAAAGCGAATAGCTAGAACGAGAAACGGGTAGTCGACGATGTTTCCCTTCGCCTCCACTGGTGTCGGTGCTGCTTGCTGCATCTTCGTCGCTGGTTGCCCCAACCTGTTGTTTCTGTGTGGAAGACCGGGTTGATGGGCTTTTGGCAGAGGATGGTAACTTGCCCTGAATGGGTCGCCACTTTTGTGTCGCGCCGCCATCACTCACTGCCTTGTAAACACGGCCAATGGGCGCGAAAATGCCGTAGTTGGGTGCGCAGCTGAAGTACTGAACCTGAAAGGAAAAAACGGCCGGTAACGAGAGACTTAGAAACAGCAGAACTTTGGCCCATCACGTTTGTTACGTGTTTACAGGAGGGTTGTACCAGTCAGCCACAACTATCGGCTGTCATCCCACTGACTGACGGGCCAACCCTTGACTGGCAGAGGGGTGCTGTCAGTGCTTGCCACCTTCCAGGATGAAGACTGCGTGATCTTCCGGCTGTCATCCCACTGACTGACGGGCCAATCCTTGACCTGGCAGAGGGGTGCTGTCAGTGCTAGCCACCTTCCAGGATGAAGAGTGCGTGATCTCCACTGCACCTGGTTGGAGACACTACAAGATATGGCTGCCAACCGATGTCAGTGGCGACCTTGTTGTCAGTTTCTATCCAGATTGCCTGAGTGAATGTCTGGAGGTGTAGGCACCTCGGAATAACTGCAGTAACCTAGCGCTAAGGTCCTTCCCTGTCCAGCTTTATTCTTTTCTTCACAATGAGTTTTTTCAAATAAATCATGGTTGTACGGCAGCGAAGTATCCGTGTTGAACACTGTCATGCCGTCGACGATGGTGATGATCCCACTGACAGCTACTCGAGGTTTTGCCACGCCAAGTCCTACCCAGACCAGCATCCTCATAGTTTCACAAATTCATGTCAGTCGCCGAATCGATGAAACCCGGCTTGAGCAGAGTGGTGCCAGTCCTGAGGGTTCAACACATTCTTTAAAGTGGCATTAGGTCTCGGAATCAAGACATTGGATTTTGAGCGGGTTTAGCACCGCTGCCATCTATTGGTGATTGAACGAGTCATGGACACCTTTCCAACTAGAAGTTCGAGGCAACTTTAGTAAAAAATTACGGCCGAATTAACTAGTTAGTGTTTACCTACTTCACTGCCAGGTCATACACTGTTCACAACTAACTCGCTACCATTCGGCACAGAGCTGGGCGAAAAGAGCTCTGCGAGGCAAGCCGATAGAAAGAAGTACTGCACAGATGTTTCATCCCCCTTGGGAATCATCATCAGTGGCCAAAATCGGCTGAACAGCAGTGTGATTAACTCGCACTAAGGCAGGATATAGCACCACCCATCCTTCAATCACAGAAACCACATCACGTGGTCATACACTGAGTGGCACCACGAGTAACGACTCCTTCGAAGGAACATCCCTCTGAGCTACTGAGTGTTTGATAGTAGTATGAGGAGATTCGGTCGTTTTCAACCGAAGTTTCGTCCTTTGTTGAAACCACTATACTACTCATCCTACTCATCCACTTTAGATTAGATGCTTGTAAATCCTCCATCATTCTAAAGGACATTTCTCGGTATCTTGCGAACTTTTTTTCCGTTTCTGGGGGCATATGTTCACTTCCTGTTTTCTCGTGTCTTGAAATGCGTAAAGATTGGTTCATAAAGATTCGTAAAGATTGCATTGCATGTTTAAGGACCATCGTGGATCAGCGGAATGATCGATTGACCCGCCAAACAGACTAGGAATGGTAAAACAACGCAGTCTACTTGAAGTCCAATCACGTGACTACGGGAACCAGATGGACAGTCGATAGTGAGCATATGCCGAAACGACACAAGCAAGTAAAACGGAGAACCGGCTATTTGACACACTGACACTTACGCCAGATACGGTCCCATTGTTTCGACCAAGAGGCTGGTCAAGTTCAACACCGACCCATACACCTGAGGCGAAACCCACGGGCCCGCAGTAGCGTAGTCGACCGATTCGACCATTCACACTCACACGGTCTACGGAGCCGTTTAAGCTGGCCGAGCTGCCCGGGCCGATGCACACACGATCATCCAATGAGAGACCAAGAGCCTGTAAGGTAACTTTCGCAGAGACGGAGGATGTCGCAGGTAGAGGGTGATTGATCACAGCAGGTTGGCGGGAAGCTGGTGCGGTTGCAGGTCGTGTTGACGGTGGCGATATCGAATCGGGGTTCGATGCAGTAGAACGTCGATTACGAGGAGACAAGTAACCACTCTCAGCTGAAATTGATCGCGAAGTGGAAAGCAGAATGCTAATGAACAGACTAAAGAGGATAGGTGCTGAGCGAAGTGGAGAATGATTACGCTGATGAGTTAGACAAATAAGAGGAGTCAGGCGTGGACCGTAGTCCTCGCCTCAAAACCTCAACGTTTTCTAAATCTATTTTGTGTCCCGTGTCGAGTGCGTGTTCCGCAATCGCCGAGTCTTTCAGTAACGCTTGATATTCATCTGCGTTTCTCGGCGGCCTGTTCATTTTTCTACGACTCTGATGTGCAGTTCCTTGGCCGTCTGTCCTATGTAGACCTTGGTGCAGTCATTACACTTAATTTTGTAGACACAGTCCCTCGTTCTGTTTGCCGGGAGGCGATCCTTCAATTGCACCAATGCAGAGCGCAGAGTGTTCCTCCCATGAAGGTACTCTTGTGTTAGCCGAATTACCTCCGATGTCCCTGGTTTAGATGGAATAACAGCTGTCCCGATCCATTCCCTGTTGGGTTTCGCTACTGGTACCAACAACCCTCGCAACTGACGCCTAATCAAGCTGGCTGGATATCCACTACCCCGAAGTTTGTTCTTCACCTCGATCAGCTTCTTCTGTGCACAGGGCCCTTACACGCCTAAACATTGATGATGCAATACTGGCAAACACCGCCTTCGGATGGGCAGACGAGTAGTTTAAAATTGCCGCAGTGTCGATTGGTTTCTCGTACACTGTGGTCTTTAGTTTTCAAAAGGTTGATGAGAACCATATTGGTGTGTAGATGCGTGTATTTCTCCGGCAAGCTTTTGAACAACTTCTCCCGTTGCTCAGTAGACCGCTAATCGTGTACAGCATGCAAGATAAGCCCACCAATAAACCTCAAAAGTTCTCCATCACATTCAAGCCCGAGACGTTACCGGGTGAATTCGTCGTCTTCGGGTTAAACAGCGGGGCAAATATGATGCAATGAAGTGCCCATTCCAAGTGAGACTAATGAGCACAGGCGGGAAAAAAGTTTGACAAAGTTACGCAGACTAGGGAAAGTCTTGTGCAAAATACACGCGGATACTTACCCACCAACCAGCTGAGTCCGTCGGGTTGTGGCGTCGGCTGCCTGGAGGAAGCCGCGTTTTCCGTCGACGGTGCTGTAGCAACGGGTTGATATGGAGGCTTTGTGGAAACATCAGTCCCATTCTCAACTGGCATGCTTCTGCCGTCAGACAGAAAGTCGGCATGGTTCTGAATTGGATAACAGGTAAGTGGGGATGTCAATCGGGCACCGTAAAGCGCCGAGATATCTAAGCAGTAAAGGCGCAAAGTTACTGACGGGAAAGTCGGTAAGTCAAACCCAACCCCTCTCGACTTAGCAGTATCTCAGCACACATGCTTCCTTCGAGTAGCATGGCAGCCAGGCACCGAAAGGGTGTTGTTGCACATGTTTGGACATTAGGTCGTTTCTTAGTTAGAAGCAAGCTTGTGGTACATTTCTGCGTCGATAACACATGTTGTTCAGCAAGCACTGCAGCACAGAACTATTCCCTCACGATGCCGCATTTTAGTTTGATTGAGTTAGTGTTTTGGTGGACCGTAATGGCGAGTAAACTGATGGCGTTATGTTACGAGCAACCCTACCACACAAAACCCAAAACATCGATCGGGTCTGTTGATTTGATCAATAAGTTGACGCGGTAGTAGTTTGGATCCTGATACTACGGCAATACGGATCGAAGAGGTTGACTGTAGGAATTGTTAACCCAAGAACGAGGATGATATCTCTGAAACTGCACTCTCACTGCACAGAATCTCCACTCTGAAATATTTGCGACATTTCGTCTTCATCTGCTGCGACAAAGAGCATACCTCTCACTGCACAGAATCTCCACTCTGAAAAATCTGCGACATTTCGCCCTCATCTACTGCGACAAAGAGCAGACAAAGGATATCAGTGACTGTGGTTGATCCACACTCCAAAACACCTAACTTGAATGCATCACGTGTTGTCGGAAGGAAAACTGGTAATCCGGAGGCACGAGGGCTGGACTGCTGCCAGGTTGCCCAAGCCTAGACAGGGGAAGTGGAGAGGCAGAGGTCGGGTTCGAACCACGGATCTTCCGGTCAGCCAGTTCTCGCTCTAACCACTGAGTTATCTCTTAATCCACTCAGGTATAGCTAGCTGTCATGCCACCTCAAGGAAGAACGAGGGCCGAGATACTGCCAGGTTGGACACACCTAAACAGGAGCAGTCGAGATGTCCTGATTGGGTTCGAACTACGGGTCTGTCTCCTCTACCAGTACCAGCAATCACCTGAAATCGTTCGCTTTCAACATCTAGGCTTGCAATGTTGAAACACCAACGGTTTTGAGTGGCGTTGTGACGCAAGTGGACCTATTTAGACAGCCTCATTTTTGGGCCAATTGGTGCATGACGCATATGCAGCTAGGGCCGACCTTGGTTACTATCGTCGTCTCGGTTTGACTGGAAGGTGTGGCCCAAATGAAAGGAAGAAGGCTTTCACTGCTAAGTTCATTCAACCAACATGCACAGTCAGAGATGAACGTGATAGTAGTGTAACAGGAGGATCGGTGTCAGCAGGGTGGAACAGTCGGTAGGTCCGACAATGTCGATAGCAATCAAAAGAATGTCTCCAAGGTACCAAAGACCGAAATCACCAATCGTTTGAGAAGTTCCAGGATGGAATCGGTCGAGCCCAAATAGTCCTCCGAACACTGACAACAGCAGTTAAGCGGTAGCAAAGCGATTGCCCGTGGCGATCGTGGTGGTTCATCCGTTCCAGTTAACGCGGTGCTAAGTTTAACGAACGCACGAACGTTGGTTTCACGGTAACTAGACCGTAGAATTTGCTTCGAAAGTATGGTGGGCCAGACGCAGATATCGCACGGATGACGAAAGTATAAGTGGTCCGACAATAGACAAGTCCTTGAATGTGAATTCCAAGTCTAAGATGATCGCCGTGTGCGTG
The DNA here is from genome assembly GCF_000715545.1 of Opisthorchis viverrini. Taxonomy (NCBI): domain Eukaryota; kingdom Metazoa; phylum Platyhelminthes; class Trematoda; order Opisthorchiida; family Opisthorchiidae; genus Opisthorchis; species Opisthorchis viverrini. The sequence goes on from NW_008751936.1 coordinate 492,169, forward strand.
AAGCGGGATGGACGTTCGTCCGAGGATTGGAGTTGCCCTTTGATTGTACACTTTGTGTGACCGTTTAATTGAAGGTCAGACAACGTGCTGATTGTGCACAAAAGCACGAGGAACATACAACAACATATCGGTCGAATCTTGGAATCCAGTCGCTTGTGTACTTTTTCGTAATTTCCCCTAACTAACCTTCCCGCCTCGCAGCAAGGAGCGAATCCAAAACTATGAAGATCCAAACGTAGCCACAATGACTACATCAACATGACGTTCTCCGATCTCCGGGTAGATCTGGAAGTCTGGCTGCTGTGATGGAGTCTCCTAGGTCATCAGTTTCCAAACTTTCCCCGATGATCCCATCCCTGTTGAACTTGATATCAGTAAATGTACGAGATTTCTCTGGTTCTAACAAACCAAAAGTCTTCCACATTTCTGGTCGTTCTTGTCACGTCAGTCAACGCCACACAATGGTCGAATTCGATAGCATACAGACGGAATGCGTTCCAGTTCAGATAAACAACAAGGTTTGTATACATAGCCAGTCTACTTCTGAACAGGATTGCGGAGTCCTATGCCGGCTAATATTGGTAGGGAGAGATGACTCAGTGGTTAAGAGTGCAAATTTACTGATCAGTAGGTCCATGGTTCGAACCCGACTTCCGCCGCTCGACTTCCCCCGTCTAGACCTGAGCAACCTAGCAGTATCCCATCCATCGCGCTTCCTTCTGGTGGCATGGCAGTCAGGGACCGATCGATCGATCTATGGGCTATTCAAGCCGGATAGATAAGCCGTCGCGCTCCGGAAACTGCATTCTCGGATGTATTTGGGAACTTCTGATCAATGGAAGGCCAAACATCTTAGAAGAATGACTGAGTAGCCACAAAACGAATGGCACCAGAGGAGATTCAACGTTCAACAACAACGCAGCCGTCAGACGATAGCTCGCTCCTGGTTTGAATGGGTTCCCGGGATTGGTACGCAACCTCTTCGCGAGCAATCTAAGCGCAGCTAAGCAAGAACGAAAGGTAAAGGATGAAGAGCGCAGTGTGCAAGTTTTTATTGATCGAGACGTAGAAAGGCCAACTGAGCGAGATGACCTCGGAACTAACAGTAGGCTGTTCGTTTCACGACGAAATGCAGGGTCCACATAATCCCCAGCAATATACCCTTTAAGATATCCGGGTCCCAGTTTTAGACTGGTAAGGCTACTTGATGAGCCCGTCAGCCCCATATCAGGTGACCACAACAGCGTGGTTGGGAGAAAGCGGTGTTATCTCCTGTATCAGTAAAATTTGGTGTCGCTGGTGATTAACCAACTCCTATTCGGAGGAATGAGTGTGCGGATTTTCAAAGCGGCCACAATATTCGTCGCATCGATTCCCCCTAACAAGAATAAGACAGTCTTGTGGTGCTTTTCAGCTTTTCACTTCCAAGATGAAACCTCGGTTGAACCTGACAGACAAAAATATTCGTTCAGCTATTGTTGTGATTTGCTGAACGTCGTACAACCCTGTATCAGTCCTTGGCTTCTTGCGCCGCCAACTAAAGTATATCAAAAGGCAGACAGTCCCGTGTGGAGATTAATACAACCGTACTTATAGGGTAATCACAAGGGTCCCACAAGTTCGTGCTGGGATCCCCGTGAGGGGGCGAGAAGCGTCGAGCTAAAGATGCTCGATCCGGATTGGCTGGCATTTTGACCAATCAGGGCACGCCTTCGTTTGGTCTGTCGCCCGCATGGGACACATTCGTCTAATTGATGTGATGCTCGGTTATTAGGGACGGCTGTAACACACTGCAATTCTCACCCGAAAGAAGCACCCTCAGATTGCCCAAGCCTAGAGAGGAGCAACCGAGAAAACGCGGTTCCGTTCGAACAAAGAACTATCCAGTCGGTAAGTTCGCGCCTTAAGCACTAAGCTATCTGGAACTCACTCATTCAAAGCTCCAGGAACATGTGCCAGCGCTCTTTGAGTACAAAAGTCAGCCGCTATGCATTGATCATATGGATGACCAGTGATTTTGAACCAAGCCCAAAACGATCATTGCAAATACACAGCCCTAAGAGAAACCTCTGAGATGGTTAGGTCAACAAGAACATTCACTTCCCGTAAACAGAATCTGAATCAAACTTGGCGGACTGGTTGCACCAATGGGGATAGAAGTATGACTAAGGCTGCTCGTCCTATATTGTTCAAAGTTCCGGTCACGACAAGAAGCCGGCAACCTTTGTTTACCGTTCAAACTCACGACAAAAAACAGTCCCTCGCTTGTTCTTGTTCTGAGATTTCCGGTAAACTGTTCGAGATGCCTCAAGGGTTGGAACCATTAGACACAGAAGGTGTCGCACTAACCACTCAAGTGCAAGATAGACCATGGTGCAACACAAATCATAAGTGGACCAATGAAAGTGCGAGAAAGCAGTCACGTTAACGCCTATGTAAGCGCAACACCGAAAGGTGAAAGGATTCACCAAGCAGGCAATCACGATGTCTCCTCGGTCTACGACGGGTCGTTTGCAAGTTGATTCACAAACCACGTGATCAACAGCCAATGAACGAACCCGATCTGCCAATGTCCTGACACCTTGTCCAGGGTGGATAGAGAGCATGCTAAACTTCGTGCATTAGTAGAGGGGATACCGAGGAGTACCTCAGGCAAGAGAATCGGTCTGAGAAACTACCCAAGGCCAACACCTATACAACGCGTGCACCACATGAAGTGTGCTTCAAACTAACAGTCAAAAGTGGCTTCTCTTACAACAAAAACAACGCTCACCCCAATCGGAAATCCCGCAGGCCGATCCTTTGTTGGTGAGCCGAGTAACTCTGCCAGGCGATCCCGTAACGAGCAAAGGGGTTCAGCGAGTTGCGTCACCGGGGGTAGACAATCTGGGCATTCCAGGGAAAAAATGAACGTGAAAAAAGACGGGAGATTAGAAGGTTTGCGACATTCGAAATGACGAGATGCTAAAACCCGAGAGACGTCGCCTCACAGAAAGTACAACTAGAAGTGTTACGAGGAGAATTCTAAATCGCGGAGACGAATTCCCCCACGAGTATGCCGTTCATTTCATGTGGCTGTTTGAGGCAAGTGAGCCCAGCAAGTCATAATGGTCAAGGGGACAACGTTAGCTGCTTACAGGTTTGTTCATACAGACTGGGAAATCATCACAAGGTCATTGCCGTCTTCCTGGATGCGGACCTCGAGACGGGCCACATCGATGGTTAGAGACATTGTCAGACATGGCCCAGTCGCGCCTTCAATGGCGCTTGTGCATCCAAGCTATTGCCTCCAATGCATAACTCCCTCCCCAATCCCCCCACTTGACAGGGTTGTATTTACGCACGAATTCATCAGCTTCCGCCTCTGATGCGCAGCTACCTACCCCACCTCCCCAAATCATCGGTGAGCGCAATTGTGACGGCTTAAACGACTGTACGACAAGTACGCGGTTGTTACAGCTGACAATGATGATGAGGATGAAGACTGAGTTATAATGACCCGAATGGACAACGTAATCATAGGATTGATCGTCTTGAGTAATATTCGGTGCCTAGTCTGTAATGGTGTATTCAAAACCACCGATTGTGAAATAAACCCGGACTTTACTCGGATTTGGGATCTTCTTGACTCAACCACGCAGCCGAAGTGTCATGGGAACTAGAAATTTGTGGTTTCGTGGTTTGACAAAGGGTTAAAATTACCAGCTAAATACATTGCTGATTGCAGCTGACAATGATGATGATGACAAGGCAAGCTGAGGGGAGACCGCCCTAGCTTATTCTATTGGGGGTAACATATCAAGAAACAATATTCAACAGATACCGTTCAGATTCTTGAAATGGTAGCGAGGTAGAGTGACGAACACCGTCAGCTCAGTAATTTGGAGACAGCCTTTGTTCCCAGCGACCCAATAGCTAATTTGGTCGGACAACGAGGAGAATTCGCGGGTTTTTTCGGAGAGATTTTGATAAGAGTGCATACTGTCAGCTTCAGCATACCGAAACCATGGGAAAAAAACAAGTTTTAGATCAAAATGTCTCTTTTAACCGTCTAATGAAATCGGCGCAAGGAACGGAAATGAAAAGACTAGTGCGATACAAGCTCCACGTACCGTAAGGCGTTCGTCCAAGCGCGTCTAAGGCATCCTTCCCAGCGTACCTAACACCCGATTGGGCAAGGGATTGTACCGAGGCATGAAGTAGAACGCGCGCGGCTCCGAGCGACAGTTGAATAGCACACAAATGGAGCGGGGTCGCGTCGTCGGCCAATGACGATCTGGCTTCCAACTGGGCACCACGTTGAATGAACAGTTCGACCAACATGGGGCAGTCGAAGTAGGCTGCATAGTGAAGTGGAGTCATGTCTGTCCACCGACAGCGGGCCTCCAGATTGGCGCCACCATTCAATAGAAATTCGGCAATACTGAACAGGCACACGGGAGGAACAGTCAACGAAAACAAATGAGCATGGAGTTCATCTACACAAACATGTCTTGAAGTAATTCATACAGAGACCCTAAGCCGGGTGCCGAGTGCTCGTTACAAGCGCTGGCTAACGTGATCCAACAGCCAGTGTCTTACTGGTCCGAGAGCAATTTCAAAAAACAGAACCTTGGAACTTACCGACACGCAGACTCCTCGTCGCCAACCGCCCCTGACTTGGCTGCGAAATGAAGCAATGTCATGTCTGTTAGGCCATCCCGGTCGTCCACATGAGCACCGCGGCGAAATATCTAATGGATCAAAGGAATGAATCGATACGACGACACGTGACCCACGACCAAAGGGTCCATAAAGAGGAATAAACCCTAGATTTCATGGTATATGGTCGCAGAGAGTTAGAGTCGTTACCCAAATTAATGACTACACCCTTAGGTCAGAACATGGAGTTATTCACGTGATTTAATGCTATAGTACTCAGTCAAAATGGCTGTCAGTATGTTAGCTGCACGCGGCATTCTGGAGGAATGAAAAAACTCCGGCTGCAGTGAATGAACTGAACAGAGCACAATGTTCTATGGGATGAGTATCACAGACTTAGAAACGCCCGCAGGGAAGTCAAGAAACATGTTTGAATGAGGTAAACACCTTCTTGTCCGTGTTAGTCTGTCACCAATAACGTAGTTAGTTGTGTAGAAATAAATAAATCGTTCTGCTGTAACACACTTTCGGTGCCTAGCTGCCATGCTACCCGAAGGAAGCATGAGGGCTGGAATATTGTCAGGTTGCCCAAGCCTAGACAGGGGAAGTCGAGAGGCAGAGGTCGGGTTCGAACCACGGACCTTCCGTTCAGTAATAAATTCACGCTCTAACCACTTGAGCCATCTCGCCCCCCTATGAAATTTGGATCAGAAAGCGAAAGGAAATACAAGAGAACGTTAATTATGATACACCTGTAACATTTTGTCAATCAGCAAAGAAAAAAGTGGTCACAATGGGTCGGGTAGAACACGCACAAGTTTGTCTAATCAAACACAAGACCGGTTTGTGGTTGCTCTGTTCGGCCAGCTTGGTAGCTGGATTGTGGACGCTTCAACACCACAATCGAGATGACATCGTCAGTGACATCCAACCCGCACCCGACTCATGGCATCAACAGAAGCGAGTAGATGTTCGGGGTGGAAAATGATAATAGTTACCTCTTCGACCACAGTGATCAGCTGCAGCTGCGCGTACGGTGTCCACTGCCGCAAAACAGCAAATAGATGAGGTATGGTGATTTGTGGAGAGCTCACAGACGCCTGGCAATCTTCACACCACCACCAGGGGCCGGGAAGTTGTTTAAAGATCCATGACCTGGACGCATCCTCGTCCTCCAGCGGCGGTACACCTGTAGGCGATGGGGATTTCTCCTCCGACGCGGCGAGCATTTCTTCATCCTGTTGACGACAGCTCTAAAACACAACAGTGAAACCAAAGCATGACCAACACTCACCGCACAAAATGGTACTTCACATGGTGGATGAGATATGGGATAGGACCGACGTCTTGGTAGTTCGGATGTTGATCGGTTCGTAGCAGTGCCTTGATCGACCTCATCGATTGGGGGTTGTGGACGAAAGCGATCGGACGAAGGTCGGACACAATGGGAACGTGCAACTGTCCTCGGGGATGGGGCGCATTCGGGGGGTAGGGACAACGGGCGACTTTGACAGTCAAGCTAAAACAGCAGTGTTTGGTTACCGTTAGAATTTTCGCACAAAGCGTAAATCAAACGTTCAAAACGAGACGAGAAGTGGGCCAAAGCGACCAATAGTCAGAATGAGATTGACGCGTTCTCATCTGAACAGTCTCTCTCCTGTCCGGATGCGATCATGCTTGTGAGTCCACAGTAAAAACGAGGAAGATTGGATTCGAGGTTCGCTCTTATTTGAGGTCCTCAGTAGTGCATATCCTCGACCTAAACTCCGCACATATGGCAAGCGAGTCGAGAGTGTTATCAAGAACTTGACTGCTGTTACACATTTTGAATCACCTTGCCACAAACACGTGGAACTGCCTACACACTCGAGGGTTCCGGGTGTGAGTGCAACGAATTCCCGGAAATAACTGTGCTGCTTTCAGCTTTCCAACAAAGAACTGACTCTTTATGAATCCTAGCAGAATGAATGAAGCAAACAAAGGAATGAGTGACCATCCAGAAAAGAAAATTACCGATGGGATGTAAAACGATGTTGTTTTCCAAGTACAAATCAAGTCGTCCCGTAGGCGGGTCAGCAACTGCTGCCTCTATGGATGAGGACCCCGATTCTCAAATTACTCAAGTTGGCAGAAATGGCCCAATCACGCAGTCGATGACGCTCGTGTATAGAAGCTTCAGTACGTAGCTACCCAGTTTCCGAACTAATCAAGACTTGGCTGTATGCCCCCTTTTCCGTGATCGAAACTGTAGCAGCTGGACCAAGATGCCATTCTCAAATTACTCAAGTTGGCAGAAATGGCCCAATCACGCAGTCGATGGCGCTCGTGTATACAAGCTTCAGTACGTAGCTACCCAGTTTCCGAACTAATCAAGACTTGGCTGTATGCCCCCTTTTCCGTGATCGAAACTGTAGCAGCTGGAACCAAGATGCCTATGGCACACGGCTTATAGCTGATAAATTGAACTGAATCGTAGTCGAACGCTATTCACTGTATGCTCACCGAACCAGCGCATCATATTCTTCCATTCGACTTCAGTTGTCCAGCGATATTTACACGGCCACCTTCAGACTTACACTCCTTGATACAAGACCAAAACTGGTTCAAGTAGAACATAAGGTTGACGGAAACTCGGGGACTGCGCCTACCCGATAAGCCGGCCCCAAGAAGGGCGAAACCGGTCGTGGGCTGTCAAAGAGTTTTCAGCAACTTTGTGAGTGGTTTCCTTTATGAAAACTGGATATTCTTGGTCAGTCCAGTCTAGAAGTCAGCCTGTCAGATATGATACGTTTATGGATATTGTCTGGAACGATTATCAGCCATGAAGTTTCCACCGTGCTGTCACGTGATAGTATGCCAAAACATACAACAGAGAGAGACGACAAATCATGGGATCGCACGGATGGCTTGCGAGTTTCCCTCGTGAGGAAGGTTGCCCAATACGGATAAAACCCGTTATCAGTCATCTCCCCGTCATGTGTTAGAGAGGAAAATTTCTCAAACAAGCATTCGTTAGGTGATGAAAAACATCCGTCGTTAGTCCTCCTAAGTCGTTCGGTGGAGGGATACCTGAACACATCTCAGTTTTCAATCGCCAAGATCATACCCGACAATGAAAAATCTGTGCCTGGAATGCTTGGCCTTCATCGATAGCAAAGAAAGAAAGAAATTGTTCAGCTGTAGCACTCTTTCAGTGCCTAACTGCCATGCCACCCGAAGAAAGCACGAGGGCTCGGATAGGGCCCAGTTGCCCAAGCCTAGACAGGGGAAGTCGAGAGGCAGAAGTCGGGTTCGAACCACAGACCCTCCGGTCAGTAAATTCGCGCCCTAACCACTTCAGCCATCTCTCACCCTCCCATCGGTAGCGAAGATTGTATGACGTTACATTTTCCATAATTCTACTAGCTCAAATTGTACCGATGGTCAGCATGGTCTAGCCAAAATAACTACGTCGTATTGTTTAATTCAGAGAATAAGTCAAAGAATAAAGCTGCCCGCGTGTTCCGGACACAGTGTTTAGGAAGCGCCCAGTGTAAATAATGTTGGGACGGAATGCAACGAAAACCAGAACTCAGGCAGTTGTGACAAATTCGGTAGAGAGCGAGTAATGCCTGAAATGTAGATGGCATCCATAGACGTAATACACTACTCATAAGGTTGCTGAAAATCCGTCGACAGCCCACGACCGGTTTCGTCCTTTTTGGGACTCATCAGGTAGGCGCAGTCCCCGAGTTTCCGCCAAACTTATGTTCTGCTTGAAACCAAATTGTACGAAATTAGCGAAATACACTCACTTGCAAACAAATTCGGTTTTGCGAGAGACTCACCTGGAACCCAGCTGAATCTCCCGTTTATGATGTATAGCGATATCTCGAACATCGTACAAACTGAAACATGAGGACGCCTAGTGCAGCACATTCAGTTGCGTGGATACATCACAAATGAGAGATTCAGCCGGGTTCCAGGTGAGTTTACTGCAAAACCAAATTTGTTGCAAAGGAGTGTGTTTCGTTCGTTGCTCAACAGAAGGAAAACTGTACGACGAAGTCTACCTTTTAAGGGAGAGGAACAGGGGCTCAAAACTGATGAATTGAACACATGATGAAGTCACGGTTAGCCAAGACACACGTCAGACGGGCAGACAGAAAACAGGAGTTACATCACCGTCGACGAATCTACTTTTTGACACTCGAAAGGCAAAAACGAGGACTGATTAGGCAACACGATCTTGTACGAATAAGTTTATTAGTGGTCAGGACGCTTCATCAGAACGAAATGCGCCACCAGAAAAGTTCACTCCATGACTCTGAGCGATTGACTGTCGACGACGGCCTTGAAAGCCAACAGGATGGAGGTGTTCCGTGTGGCCCCGTGTGTGACCCCATTCACCCGTCTCAAAGAAAAACAAAGCTAACAGAAGACACTAGGAAATGAATGCGAGGAAAACACGTGACGTATTGATTCCTAACATGTATTTAGTGTATGACATGAGAACACAGCCAGTATGGATGCGGGGATAGTGTATATAAACCATACAAAATACATGGAACGGTGCGCGCGAACAGACGCACACACACACGTACACACGAACGAGGGAATTTGGCGACAGCTAGACACAAAGGTCGATGTCTCACGAGTTCACCAAAACCAGCTTCTGACCAGAGCTCAGCTGTAGGTTGGATCCAACTCGCAAGAGGTAGTCCCGTCGGACGAAAGAATTCAGCAAGTCGGTTATCAAAAAAATCTGCGGACGGATGAAAAACCAGTAAGGTTGAATAAATGGAAAAAATAGAGAAGATGGGTAGCGGTAATAGTGGCACTATATAACATAATATACATATCAGCCCTACATGCAATCCGTTGTGATGTCAACTCTTTGGTTCACCAACCGATGATCATCTCTTATCGAGGGATCTGCTTTCCTCAATCCGCTAAGGCGGAGTGGGACTTCCTAAGGTCGCAGTCAGTGACTTGTGTTTGCTTGCCATTGTGGGCTCTCAGGCGTACTTATGACACTTTTATGCATGGCCCATAGCGTTGAATATACATTTTCGCCATTTAATCTCACACCAGACCCAGCTAGTATAACAGACACTTTGTGCCTGATGTGCGAGTCTTGACTGTACTACCGCGCCTTGCGGAGCATTCAACATTGTCCTTTCTTCGGTTGTTGGTCTTTAGGCGCGTGTTTCCATACCAAAATTTTTTACATACTTTGGGATTCATTCATCTGACCGGAACCGTTGTTGGCATGGTTTCGAATCAGACGTTACTCTCTTTTCTCCCATATTCTCCTGTTACCCTTCCGCATACATCGCTTGCATTCACTTTCTATGTTTGTGACCATGCTCTTCAAAAGTAAATGATAACATATAATGTATATAATATGTATAATATACATAATATGGATATGATCTTTTCTACTTTGATTGTTCAGCCGTAAAACTCTTTCGATGCCTAGCAAGCACGGCACTCGAAGAAAGCACGAGGGCTGAGTTACTGCCAGGTTGTCCAAAACTAGACAGGAGTAGTGGAGATACTGAGGTTGAGTTCGAGCCATGAACCTTCTGGTCAGTAGGTTCGCTGAGCCACCTAGAGCTCTGTTCGTACAAGCGTCACGCCATGGAACTGTCATGCTGGCGGTTAGACAGATTCTAGGATGGCCGAGGAGCCACCGGAAAACCATTTCACAATCCATATCGACTGACTGCATCGCCAAACACCTTGAGACTTTTCGGGCCAAATCGATTCCGTTTTGTTCAATCTGGAGTGGGTTTTTTTGGTGGGTGGAAGGGAATTGTGACCGAATCGTAGAAAAACTCACTTGTCCGACGGCATAGACCATACAGGCGGCAAAGTAGAAATTCGCGTTGGCCGTCCCCGGTTGAAGCCACATGTAATGGAACAGAGGGGTCAGCACCAGACTGGCTAGGAGAACACACGTGGTTGGTAGGTAGAGGCGACATTCTGTGGAGAAAAAAGAGGAAATGAGTACGGTGCGATACAATATGGTCTGATTGGGTTTGGAGAACTCAAAACTCGAAATCGCGAGACAGTGTGCATAATCGCAGTTTGTTCGTTTACTGAAAAAAATTCCGTATTCGACTGAAAAGTTCGTCCGTTGTGAATGAACAAAAACTGAACAAGACTAACTTGATCCGCAAGTGTACAGCACTGTTGAGGTGTCCGGGGTCCCCATCCGATGTGGCAACAGTTGTCGGCCCGACACTGCCAGCCCATAGACTGTCCACCCCTAAACCGCTTACAATGAGTACAAGGTATGCTAAGTGTACACCTGAACAGTTCATCAATTGCGGGAGAGTTGCTTTTTCCCCACACAAGCCAGCGTACCTCGGCACTGCAGATCCCATGTTCCTACCGGATCCGGTTAGCGCATCGGAGACGAGTCCTCGTACATCCTGCGCATGCTGCGCTACTCAAACTCATCGACACTGAGGAATGGAACTACTCTGCTTTGGCACGCGTAATGCTGACTGAAAGCGATGTGATAACCAGGCTCGCACACTGGCATGATCAGAGTCAAGTTGCATATACCCATAATGGGGAGTTGACCTAGCAAGAGCCTCAGTGGTTAGAGCGCGAATTTACTGACCGGAAGGTCCGTGGTTCGAACCCGACCTCTGCCTCTCAACCTCCCCTGTCTAGGCTTGGGCAACCTGGCAGTATCTCAGCCCTCGTGCTTCCTTCGGGTGGCACGGCAGCTAGTCACCGAAAGGGTGTTACAGCTGAACGACCATCTCTCATTATCTTATCTAACCGGAGAAAGCTCCTTCCTGGAGCTACTGTGCAGAGCAGATGCGCATATCATCAGTAGTCAAGCTCCTTGTTATCTCTTTCACACCTTTCTTCTAAGTCACCTGTTGTTCACCTGGCCGTCTTCACCAACCTGAAACGGGTACGGAAAACGGTCGACAACGCGTATCACATAGCCTAGCCACCGTAGCCGATGACGTTAGATGTTTTCAGTGACAACTACTGCCGGTTTGCGATGCCATTCGACACCAGCAACGCTTTTGAGACATCGTTGACCGAAAACCTGAGAAAGCCTCTTCCCGCAGAGGCCATGCCTTATATCCATACGACAGACGGTCAGTACTGTAGCTCTTTTGAAGATAGGCACTATGATCGACTCACACCAGTTGTCTGGAGCAGTCCGCTTCTCCAGGACAGAAGCAACTAATCTAGGCACCTAAAGACTTGGGACTATCGGAGTTAAACTATGAAGCTACATTGCCGATGATGATGACAAGCGATTGACATCAGAATGGCCATATCAGAAACGCAACTCACGTGTTTGCAAGAATCCCCATACAGGTAACAACGCGATCAGGTAGCCGAACTCACCAATCGAGTGGTAAGGTTGAAGAACGTTTGTGATGAGCAGGATGCTGTAGCAGAGGAAAACCGGCTCTTCGCTGGATTGAACAACAATCAATGAAAAGACAACAGACGAGGAATGTAACGTGTACATATACATATCCGTACATATATATATATATATATATACATATATATA
>NW_008751936.1:508994-510658 GCF_000715545.1 Opisthorchis viverrini
TGGTCCGGTCCCCCAATAGGGACTAAACCTCTAGTCTCACACAATGACTGAAAAAAACTTAACCCTAAAGGTCCCGGTTCTTTTGTATGACATCATTGCTAAAAACATACGATACTAATGGTGGCCTCAATGCGAAACTTGTTCTCACAAACCTCGGCCTTTTACTTCGTCTCGTTTGCTTGTTGTCCAGTGTTTCTTTGCGTTGGTTGGCCCTTCTCATTGGTAACCGGCACATGGAGGATACTGAACTGTGAATGGCTGTTGGGTGCATAATTACAGCCAATCAGAGCTCGCCTCGAGCGGGCCGACCTTGCGGACAGTTGAGTGTGGGATAGGCTTTTTCGCCATAGCAGCGCCTAACTGTGAGCGGTAATACGATTTTGGTGTAGGATTCCACTTGACACTTGCATGAATGGAATAGCTAATCTGCATTTACATTGAAGGACCTACTCGATGGTGAATCTCAAACGGGGCATAACTAGGCGGTCGCCCGGAATGGACGTCTAAAGCGAGATGAAACATGCATGGCATACAGGGGAGACACCGTCCACTTTGCGTTCCTCAATGCAATTGAAAGGTATATTAAATGAGATCCAGGCTTCAGTAATTCTCGATGACACTACAACCCTTGGATAATGCTTGACTGCTTGGGATTGGTTGACTAGTATCGCGTAACGCATTTTCCACTGAAACGGATGAGTTTCACTTCACTTCTTTGATGGAGAAGAATAGGTTATTCCCCACGACGTAATCGTTCAAGGAACTGGAAACTTGGTAATAGTAATCCACCTGTGGCGTGTTTTCGGTGCCTAGCTGGGACAAGGATGCACCAGGGCTGAGATACTACCAGGTTGTCCAAACCTAGACAGGGGAAGTTGTGATACGCACGTCGGATTCGAATCACACACATTCCGGTCAGTAACCTCACGCCTTAATCACTAAGTCATCTTAACTCGCAAGCTCACTAGATAGTACCAGAAATGTGCACAGGAGGTATCCAATAGGGCTAAGCTTGACTTCTGAGTACCCTGGCTCACTACAGCCCAGGAGAAATTCGATATCTGGTTAACTAACGTGTTCTCATACCTCAATTTTCAAAGGAAACCGCCCCATACCGAAAGTTCCCCTGTTACCGATCAATCCAAAGAACCGGGACGAAGGGGTTCCTCTAGTGAGGAGGTTTCTAACCAACAGGGATGGGGACTAATTGGGCGAGAGTTCAAATCATTTAGTCACCCAAAAAATACGCTAAACACCATCACCGTCATTAACAGCAATAATTTTAAGGAACACATTCTGGTGATTGACTAATATACTGGCACCATGCACAGATGCACCAAGAAACGGCGAAGAGAGTGGCGGTCTCGACCAAGGAACCAATCCATTACTTCATCGAAACGGGGTAAGCTCATGATGAGCCAAGTTTTCGTTTGTGCATCACGTGACATAGAGTGCACATGTGCAAGCAGTGGGCCATCGATCTGCACAATTCGGAAGCGCAAAAAACACTCATCAATCAAGTGCCGACACGTTCATCGGTTTAAGTATGACTCATTGCATTTAGAGCACCAAGATGAGACAGTGGTGATCTGTTCGCCTCGTATCTTGAATGTCTGGAGTTCTAATACCCTCATTCTGCGTCTTCAGGTTTTCGACCACCGATG
>NW_008751936.1:511138-530764 GCF_000715545.1 Opisthorchis viverrini
ATATATATAACTAAACCAACTTTATGGTTGTACGACAGTGCAGCATCAGTGCAAACACTGATGTTGCTGTCATTGATGATGATGATGATTCTGCAAGAGCATGTTTAAGAACTCAAGAAAGGGCAGTGGAAGTTGTGAAACACTAGCTCTGACGGTAGTAGGACAGACCAAGTGAACGCACGAACCCCGATTGCTTTTGACAATTTGAGTTACTTGAAGTTCGAAAAAAAACATCGCTGTGTCACAAAGGGCAGTTGGGTCAAGAACATAGCCATGCTTATTGATCTCAAAGTTCAGAGCCTAGACTAGTCAGAATCCATCGCTGCCTCGCGCGTCGCCATGGCGTAAACAGGTAGTAGCAACCGGACAGCTTCGCTACCGTGCGACACACGTGTAGGCCGATGACAGTGCCGAGGTAGCGGTCTGAATGAGGGATTAAATATTGTCGTGGCGTGACATTCTGTGATCAGTGCAGAGGATGTTCATCATCTCCATCATCGATAAAAACATCAGAGAAGACAACTGGCCAAAGGAGTCAAACTTCGCAAGGCAAGATCATGAATACAGACTTATAATAAATACCAATTTGATAGTCATTGTGCCAGAAAGCCTGCTTCAAACGTGCGGTGTATCACTTGTGGTAATAATGCTCGCCACATACAACGCTGTGTACAAGCGAAAGGAGCTGAGCTTTCATGTTCCCTGCAGCTCAGTGATTGAGGTACCATGGTTCGAACCCAACCCCCGGGGATCTAGGCTCAGACAATCTGGCAGAATCTCAGCTCTCGTGCTTCCTTCGGGTGTTACGTCTGAATGATTATGCATATTTGTTCATCACCACAGTCATCAGAAACAGCAACATCAGTTTTGACAGTGAGGCTTCACTAGCATACACCAAAAAAATCTTTCAGCTGTAACACCCTTTCGGTGGCTAGCTGTCACGCCACCCGAAAAAAGCACGAGAGCTGGAATACTGCCAAGTCGCCCAAGCCTAGACAGGGTAAGTCGAGAGGCAGAGGTCGGGTTCGAACCACGGACCTTCCGGTCAGTAATAGATTCACGCTCTAATTACTTGAGCCATCTCGTCCAATTACTAAGTAAGTGGATATTAACTCATATCTGGAGCCTGTTGGTGCTGGAAAACCCGGCTGATGGTCAGATACAAAGACGAAAAGAGGTAAGAAATGAAAAAGAAGGACGAGAGATTCCTCTAGGTTCCAGATGAGTTACCCATCAAAACCGAATTGGTATGAAAATGAGTGTATTTCGCTAATTTCGTGCAATTTGGGTTCCAGTAGGACATAAAGTTGACGGAAACTCGGGGCTGTGTCTACCTGATCAGCCGGTCCCAAGAAGGGCGAAACCGGTCGTGGGCTGTCAAAGAGTTTTCAGCAACCTTGTGAGTAGTTTCCTCCATGAAAATATACTGCGATATCTCGAATATCGTACCAACTGAAACATGAGGCGGTCTGTGTGCAGCACATTCAGTTGAGGAATATCATAAACGAGAGGTTCACTTGAGTCTCCGATGAAAAACAAATTGATTTGCAAATGAGTGCATCTGTCGAAATCAGTCTAATTTGGGTTCCAATAGGACATAAGATTGACGGAAACTCGGGGACTGCGCCTACCTGATGAGCCGGCCTCAAGAAGGGCTGGTCGCTGGCTGTAGAAGAGTTACGCGTATTACAAAAAACCCAAAATTCTTCATTAAATAGCAAAAACACAACTGGCACCCCAGAGCAATGTTTCATCATTGCTCTGCTGTCAAACCAAAACACAATAAGGGGGGAAGGGCTTAGAGGATCAATTCTGCCAGACTGTGAACTCACTAGAACCGCATCAGCATTGCGACAACAAGCGAGGCCAACAGGAGTTGGAACACCCAGATGAATAGTTCGTAGAAATGTTCGAACATTTCAACAAACAGGTACCAGTAGATGCCCAGTTGTGGGGTGCAGTCGACAAAACGCAACCTGGGGAGGAGAGGGAGCGTAAACGAGTTAGATCACTGATCGTTTAAATAATCTTGGCTACCTGCTGAAGGTAGTTCTTACGTATTGGTCATTTCAACTGCAATAAGACCAAACAGGGAGCAAACGTGATGAGTTGGATACGCTGGTCGGAGGGGTTGCTAACAATGAGGAACAATGGGGCCCCAACAGGTAGACATGAACAAGTGGACAAACCTTGGGCAATCTGCTCAGAATAGGAAGGCGCATGAATCTTCCCTCTCAGAAGCCACAACTCCTAGAACGTGAACTGTCCGTCTGGCGTCATATCCCATCTACGTACGAGTTGATCAACCCTCGTGGCAGCAAGCCGGAGGATGGCGGGCTCGAATCCCAACAGAGGTTCGTCAAGAGTGCACTGCCGGTGATTCTCGACAACAATGTTTCTCGGTTTTTCGGCATAGAGTGACTTCACTTACAGATTGAACTTTCAAGCATTACACACTGGTATCCCCAGGATCACCGAAGATGACCACCAGATAAGATTGTGTACATTCCCAGGCGGTTCAATTCTCAACCCGTGCTTCAACTTGCTGCGAAGAAATCACGGTTACTCCCTTAAGAAACCAAGGTAGGATTTGTTGGCAGGCACCGGTTGCAACACTGGTACAGCACAAACGGTTGGAACGAAGCCACGTGCGGAGTTGTGTGCGGGTTTTTGTTTTGGAGAAAAAAGGTGGTACGACAGGCTACCTTATCCCTAGCCTATCAGAATCTTATGGGCTTCAAGAATCGATACCTAACCCTTTGTTTAACAAATCTATGATGCGAACGCGAATAAAGCAAATCCCGCAATCACCTACTACCAATCTAAAAATTTTACAGCAGGTTTCAAACGCCCGCGTCTTGTCCGACGGGTCAATCACTCAGCAAGCCTACTACCAATCTAAAAATTTTACAGCAGGTTTCAAACGCCCGCGTCTTGTCCGACGGGTCAATCGATCGACTCAGCCAGGACAGATCGTCGTTCAGGAGATCGGGCTAACCGATCACATCGCTAAAGAGTGAACGCGTTCGCTTGTTGAAACGTTATAATTCCCAGACGTCCAGCATGCGCTGGTTGGGTAGTAGTAACACATTCGTCTCGCATGCCGGACGTCCGGAGTTCGAATCCCGGCTGATTTCCAATAAGAGTGGAACTCGAGGCCACCGCTTCCCCTCTTGAGTGTGGACTCACCAGGAGGACTGTACAAAGGGGAGTGATGTGCAAGCGAATGAAAAAAAGACGAATAACGAAAGTGGCTCGATGTTCAATTCGATATAGCATAACGTATTAGAGCCTGGCTTTCCACAAGTTCAGGTATAACACAATAAAACGACGCACTCACTGATGCAAGTAGATAGAGTTCATGAAACTCCAGTCATGGCCTTCGAGCACGTAACTGCCCCATATGAGACCACCGAAAGTGCCAACGAAACCAACCAGGCAGGAGATGGTCCGCAGAACTCGTTGCCGGATCCCGACAGGCCTGAGTAAGCCCTTGGCGAAGGGAGGCAAGGTCAACGGTACTAAATTAGCCATAAAGTGCGGTTGAAAAAGGTAGACAGGAATGTTAGAAACTTAGAACTAAGTGGAATGTGCCAGCAGCTCGGACTTCTATGTTTTAAACATCCGCGCAGTGTGAATTGACTAAAGGAGAAGATACGCCTCAGCAGCGGTTGAGCAATAGCTAGGTGATGAATAGTGTGATACCTAGGAATTGATTTGGAAAAAAGAATAACAGATTATAGTAGGCCTGTCATGAACAAGGAAGGGTTCTGGACCACTGAATTTTACACAAAATTTCGATGCGGAACGCATAAGGGGGTGTGAAAAAAAACAATTCCGACGGGAGCAGAAGGGAGCACGAGGGCTGGGATACCCCCAGGTTTTCCAAGTCGACAGGCAGAGATCGAGTTCGAACCACAGACCTTCCGGTAACCAGATTCGCGCTCTAACCACTAAGCCATTTCGCCCCAATTCTTACGATCTCATTGCTTTTGTGCATCGCCGGTAGTTTAGGTTCAACGGTGCTATTCATAGACTTCTCCGTGAGTAAAATGTATCCAATTCTTTTTTCCTAGACGTGACGCACTACTTATAAGGTTGCTGAAAACTGTTCGGCAATTCCGCTTTGTCACTGCTGCGTAGAAGACACGATTCCAGTTGGTCACGTCTACGCGACCGACAACCTCGCACAACTAAGAAACGCACACAAGTCCGTCCAATTTAGTGCGAAAAATGAGTTTACAAACTGCCTGTATTTTCTGGGTATGATTGTCTGAGGATCGATGGAGGTCTAGAACGAAGAATCTATAGAAGACCAACTGTTTCGTTGATACTTCACACAAATGAAGCTTGGAGAAGGATCTACTTCGAAAGGCATTCTAGACCAGCAACCCACAACTAAAGCACGAAAAATGTAGGACAAAACACCTTGAAATTTGTTTGAAGGCACAGACAGCTCATACGGGTGACAGACAAACAACCCGCCGTAGACAAATAAACAAGCTAACACATACACAGCTTCTCATCAAGAGTGACAAGGTTTCAGCGTACCATTAGGAATAGATAGCCAAGAGCCATTATGTTCCCTTGTCTGAACTCGGGATAGCTCAGTGCCAAAGGCGCGGCGCTGCTGACCGGAAGGTTCATAGTTCAGAACCATTCCCGGCATTCCAACTTCCTCTGTCTAGGATTATGCAACCTGACAGTATGTCAGCCCTCGCGCTTAGTTCGGGTGGCTTAACAGCTAGGTACCGAAAGGGTGTTAGCAGATCTTTGTTCCGACCGCCGGTAGCATCCAGAATCAAACTATTTTTTGGTGCATACTTCCATGCAACCGAAGGGAGCTAACGTGCGGTACCAAGTCGACTAGGACTAAAGAGAAGCCATGAGTAGGTGGGCACATCGGGGGGCTCGGTCAGTGGCTGGCACCGAAAGTTAGTAAATATAAATAATCGTTCAGCTGCAACACCCTTTCGGTGCCTAATTACCATGCCAATTAGAAGGAAGTAAGAGGGCTTGGATACTGCCCAAGCCTAGACAGGAGTAGTCGATATACACAGGTAGGGTTCGAACTACGGACCTTCCGGTCAGTAAATCCGTGCTCTAACCACTTGAACCTTTTCGCCCCGCAGTATAGGTTGTCATTAGTCCACACTACACATTATGGGATAACGCCATGGGATCTGTAGACTTATTTAACCGGCATATGGTTAAAACGAAATACAGAGCTCCGATGACTACCGGGTCACAGGTGATCTGTTCGCCGAGCTTGGCAATCGGGCTGCAAAAGTTTCGCCGCCATGCGAAGACACGTCATCGGTGCACGGTTGAGCCGGCAATTTTTTTCACCTCTGCCTGAGTTTATATAGTTCCCGAAGAGTAGTGAGCAACTGCGACGTGATTGGTTGTTCGCAGATTGCCTAGCATGCAATTTGATTGTTGCTGTTGGGATTTAAGTTGCTTCGTGGTCGGGTGATCTTTCCAAAGGTTGTCCGTCGGCGTTGGTGCGTGCAAAGATAACGCGACAGCGTGGATATGTATTTCAACACCGTCGCCACTGTTACATTCATAAGACAGTGTAAAAAAAGCAACACTGACTGGATGATCTACCGAACTAACTCATCACGTGGAACGACAAACAGATGGACCAGTAAGACATTGCTTTGGGAGTCACACTTGATCTGTCGGTGAGCATGAACGCAGCAGAGTGAGATGCGGGCAAACACATCACACTTTTTCCCCATGTAAATTACTCACCACGTACGCGACAGCCAAAATGGGAAGGAGCAAATAGCCCGGATAGAGTCGTAGGTAGCAACCGAGTGCACAAAGACACGAGGAAATAAACAGCTGATCTGAGAAAAGGAAACAAAAGAGAATTGATCAGGAGAAAACGAACGAGACGCCATTGTCACAACATACTCTCTAAAGCCGTAAAAACAGAAACGGCACTTGAGGGGCGTAAGACAAAGCCCGAGAAGTTGGTTTGGAGGTGAAATTTTACGCCACCTTTGACTGAAACAACGTTGATACACCGATAAACATGAAACAGTTATGGCGAATCATCTTTGCGGGCTTATGCGCAGCTAGGCACCCATAATCAAACTGGGACGATGGATCCCTCGTTCACGATATTCTTGACAGAATAATAGGCCGTTACCGTTTCCCCCGAAGGATTGGTGAAAGTTCGGGAACGATGTCTGGTTGATGAGTCCGACAGGGAGGTATTCACTGGTCCAACAGATAGCATCGTGGCAAGGCTTCCAGTAAAGCCCCTGTCCATTTCAAGTGACCTGTCATACACTCCGCATACATGGATATTCATATGAGCATAAGCTTTTCTTGGAAGGTTAGTTATCAGGACTGACTTCTTTATCCATCTACAATGGAGGGAGTTTCATGCTTTTCTGCACTCAACCGCAGATTTTGGGCAATTTCGACAAAACTGTGGGTAGTGTGAACAAATTTGAAAATTTTCAATGGAGATTTCGTTCTGCAAATGAAACCGACCCGTGTTGAAAACTCGGAGAGCCACATCCTTATTAGGAATAATCATTAGTACGCATCTCACGGAGCCCCAGGGGTCTCGAACCCGCGGCTTTCCGGCTAGTAATGTGTACACTTAGCCGTTCAGCCAAGAGCGATTGTTGATTAGCAGTGTGATTACCTCTCATTTAGACAGGATGTAGTGCAACACATCCTTCAACCACAGAAACTGCATCACGTGGTTGTCTACAGGCTCCTCAGGAAGACTCATTATTATTCCTCTGAGCTACTTATAGATTGTTAGTAGTGTGATGAGACTTGGAAATTTTTAATAGTGAATTTGCCCTGTAAGTGAGGCTAATTTATACAGAAAGGCCAAGAAGCGTAGTGCTCCCGCTAAGGTACACATCTCAAAATAAGAAGTGAACGAAGCTAACTACATACTTAGGTCAGGATCGGCTTTCTGCTGGAAGGCGTGTGAGCACCAGCCAGTCGCACCCGCGTGAAATAGTACTCAGGACGAAGGGCACAACCAGTTTAGCGCCCGTGGCCAACGACTTCAACTTTATACTTACCATTGCTAAAAATTCCAAGCCCACAGCCTGATCAGTATCAGATCTAAGGTGAGGATTGTGAAATGTGAAGAACCGGATTATCAACCGGATACGTATTCGTTAAAACAATTATGGAGAAACCGAAAAAAAGCCAATAATCTTTGCCGATGCAGAAAAGGTACCACAGCAGACTAATTGGGATCGATACGAAAATGGTTAATTGGTGGTATAGGCTGCACCAGACAACGTCTAACTTTCCCTTGGGTGCAGTTTCAAACCGAAGCCTCAGTTATTTAAATTTCGAACGAATGAATATCTCAGAAGTACCAGGAAGTGAGTGAACCTCGAGAGAGTAGCGAACCCTCCAAGCAAAAGTTGCGAGCGAAACAACAAAGTTCCCTGGTAGGAAAGGGAGCAAAATTACCTTGAAAGCAAGTTATCATAGTCCACACGCAGATGACATTCCATACGATCGACGTTGACTGAGCCGCGAATGCCAGGATTGAAAACGGGTTGAAACAGTAACTGTGACACGGGAAACACAGATTCGCAGATTAATCGTTCAAAATTGACCGGCAACTAGCGACAACGGATCCACACATTTGGTTGGGTACATACACCAAAAAGTCGGTAGGGGCGAGATGGTTCAAGTGGATAGAGCACGAATTTATTGACTGGAAGGTCCGGGGTTCGAACCCGACCTCGGCCTCTCGATTTCCCCTGTTTGGGGATGGACAACCTGACCGTACCCCGGCCCTCGTGCTTCTTTCGGGTGGCATGGCAGCTAGGCACCGGAAGGGTGTTGCAGATGAACGATTTTCTGCGGTAGAAATTTTCTAAGATGTAGCAACCTTTTTGTCGGCATCTTCGACAAGGGATCTGAACAGGTTCAATTATTCTAAGCGCATACCAGTACACAAAACGCAAACGAAATAATGTCAGTTCTTCGATAGTGAAAAAAGGACAAGGGGCTAGGTGAGCTCGAAACGACTCGGTTTCTTTCGAAGCACGCAACACCTGTCTAGTGCGCCGTGATGACAACATGAGAGAGGACAACCCCAATGATGTGGTTCGCTTTTGCAGAGACACCTGCCTACTGAGACGAGTTAGGTGGCCGGTTCAACTGCAAGAACAAAAAAAACCTACAAAGCGTTCGCGCTACAGCCGAAAGTGACAAATACCTAACCCGTCGTCTCGGTTATTCGGCTGAAAAGCCTACCAGGGTATACTAGCCCTGGCTATCAAGGAGTCCCGAAAGATCACCATGCTCGGCTTTACGGACATCAGTGACCAAATCGTCGAGCCATATATATATCAATGTCTCTAACTACGGTGGTATGACACCGAACAGTCCACAACCGACGGGGGGGAGTTAACAACGCGACCTCGTTTTCTGCCAAGGGATTTGAAACTTAGCTTCCATGTGGTAAACAGTGTGTCAAAGTACGTCCACCAAATAGCGGCAAGTAGAAGCAAAAGCTTACAACCCCCCACATTTGTTTCCTCTCCTTAACTTCCCACCAGGGTATACTAGCCCTGGCTATCAAGGAGTCCCGAAAGATCACCATGCTCGGCTTTACGGACATCAGTGACCAAATCGTCGAGCCATATATATATATATATATATATATATATATATATATCAATGTCTCTAAATACGGTTGTATGACACCGAACCGTCCACAACCGACGGGAGGAGTTAACAACGCGACCTCGTTTTCTGCCAAGGGATTTGAAACTTAGCTTGCATGGGATAAACAGTGTGTCAGGGTACGTACACAAATAGCGTCAAGTAGAAGCAAAAGCTTACAAATCCCCACATTTGTTTCTTCCCCTTAACTTCCCCTGATGAAAGTTCTCTTTCAACAGCGTCACACAAAGTAGGAGAATCTTCAACGGACTAATTGGGTTTTCAAGAAGAGAGTGGTACCTCAACAAGAGGAGTTAACCATAGTTTTTGTTATTCGACCCGCCACGCCAAAACCACATTGTAACTTAGCGAATATACACTCATGTGCAGCACGTTCAGTTGCCTGACAACATCACAAACGAGATTCAGCTGGGTTCCATGTGGGCTCTCGAAAAAACCAAATTAGTTTGAAAAGGAGTGTATATTCGCTGATTTCGTGCAATTTGGCTTCAAGTCGAACATAAGGTTGACGGAAACCCAGGGACTGCGCCTACCTGATAAGCCCCAAAAAGGGCGAAACCGGTCGTGGAGTGTCGGCGGATTTTCAGCAACCTTATGAGTAGCACATTACAAAGATACACATTGTAGCTTCCTTAAGAAGCGTACAAACGTGGGTGTGAAATAAGAAGAAATGACGTCCTAACCGACTTCAAGCTGAGATTTTCGATAAATGAACGCCGGTACCAATGTCCGGTCTATGTAAGGTCCACGATAACCGGAAGCATCGACTGTGGCCTTGCTTGTGACCTCACCCAACCCGAAAGAGGGTCCACCATGTGCTCCACTGTCCCGGGGTGGTGCTTCACACCGGTGTCGAAGAGCATTGTGGCCACAGCCAGATGTCACCGGGTGTTAGGTTTCACCCCCGGGTGAGGGAAAGATGGGAGCCTAGAGAGAAGTCTGCCATCGAGTAGACGACCAATTGACTTCTGCCCAGCAGTTCCAGAGCTGTACACAGAAACACGGTGCGCAGCATTTCTAGCCAAACAGCGATCCATAGAATGGCAAAATTTTTTCTTGTTTCGTTGCCAACTTTTGCGCTTCCAGATATACTGTAGCGACCCAATCACCCACATACTTGACTGTTCAACTCACAGTCGCTCACTGGATCGCGAGGCTTGTCTTTTCTCATACGCACAAACACGTCGCATTAAGCTGATACATCGGACATCGATTGTCTGCACCGCCTAGTCAGCGCAGCAACCACTCATTTGCCGACGCGCCCACATACACGCACTGGGACCTACATAAAGGCAAACCGAACCCAGTCAAGAAACACAGACACGCGCGCGCGCAGGGAGCAGGACGTCAACCTCTCCACAAGTCCACGGACAACCATGGAGTACGTGTAGCAGTCTAACTGCGGAGAAAAACACGTTCCCGCCGTCCGGACTTCCACCAAGGGACACTCGCACCCGATAAGTTCCCTTTTTGACTTGCTCCCATTTCACATTTTATTTATTTTATACGTGTCGCAACCATGTCAAAAACTTCTATTAGTGCACATTCACCTTCTGATTTGTATTATGGCTATCACCACCTATGCACTAACAATACTCGCGCGATCATGGAGTTCTTTGTGATAACGGATGAATCAGAACCACCCGTCCCCAACCCCATGAAACTCTCGTAGAAACTTCAGGACATAGCTGTAAGACAACGCGCGGAAACACCGTGGCTGATAAACTCTGAGAAGAAAACTCTCTCCACATATCGGACGAACTCCGAATTATCGCTGCCTCAGGGACAGTCAAATAATATATCAGCTTCCTCGTGTTATCGAATAATATAACGAAAGACAAGGTGGGCAATCGCAGCGATGGCGTCAGATAGGCATTTGAGGGGTTGACACACGCAACCTGGAATCGTCTTTGAGACTGCCGACCACATCGGCGTGAAAGTGCTTCCCTGCATCCGTTTAAGGTCCGTTGAGAGGAGGGGAAAAACTACAATCGGCTTGAGCTTGATCAGCAACACTACTATGGGGCTGAAAAAAATGCTCAGCTGTAGCACCCTTTCGATTCCTAACTGCCATGCAACCAGAAGGAAGCACGAGGGCTGGAATACTGTCAGGTTGTCCAAGTCCAGACAGAGGAAGTCGAGAGGCAGAGGTTGGGTTCGAACCACGGATCTTCCGGTCAGTAAATTCGCGCTCTAACAACTGAGCCATCTCGCCCCCTCCACTTACATCGCTTGGTAGTACTATTACGGTACCCGCAACTAAAGACGGGATCTTGTCACAGGCGGTCAGTAGTGGTGCAATACGTGGTACTCATGGTATCGGTCCAGCCCCCCCCCCCCGCAGGAGCCCGACGTAGAAAGGGTACACAGAGATCCTAGTATAAAGCAACACTGTAAATTAGGCGACATGTCTTAAAAGTGTCTCGTTGGAGGCTTACATTTTAATCCTAAAGCTCTCTTGATTTCTTGTTATCGGATGTTATAAGGAACAACCTGACAAATGGTACTAACTGCCAAGCAGAAAAAATACCGTCAAGTGTGCAAAACCAAACATACGATGAGGACGAACAAGAAACAACAACAAACTCACCAGATAAGTACACGTATTGGGACACCAGTGAATGAATTTTCAGACACCAGCAAATCCTGTGAACTTGGATGTATTCCACCCGCTGTGTTTTTCTTCTTCCTTCGCAAATCCAGAGCCAGTAGAACTTTGGAAAAAACGTTGCACAATCGCATCATGGAAAATATCATCACCAGTTCCATAATCTACCAGCTGATATGGTCAATTAGGGGCGCTTACGATGAAACAGAAGATACAACGTGATTCGCCAAAGTAGGACACAGCCAAAGACCATAGGTGAAGTGCTAAAGGAGCCTGACGTTAAGGGTCTCGCTTCCACCGAGCATCTACAATAGCTAACCTGGTGGACTATATCGTTATCGTAGACAGGAAGACCGGAACGCAAGAGAAAAACTCCCTCTAGCACTGTAAAGAATGTGGTTTAAAAAAGACGGTGAAATAGTTGTCATGATGCAACCGTACTTGAGTCCCACTGATCCACTGGTGAATAAGCGAAGCTGTTGATAAATGTTTTTGAAGCATACCATTTGAACAATAAGCGGAGGGCAAGACCGAAGAGAATAACTAGACAAACGGTAACCGGCTTCATGAGCGCTACTCAGCAGTCTGTTTAGCAAGGCTGGAAAACAAAAAGAATAAAATTAGACAAAACGAAGTGTAGAAGTGAATCATTCAGCTGTATCACCCTTCCGGTGCCTAGCTGCCATACTATCCGAAGGAAGCACGAGGGCTGGGATACTGCCAGGTTGCCCAAGCCAGGGAAGTCGAGATGCA
The DNA here is from genome assembly GCF_000715545.1 of Opisthorchis viverrini. Classification (NCBI taxonomy): domain Eukaryota; kingdom Metazoa; phylum Platyhelminthes; class Trematoda; order Opisthorchiida; family Opisthorchiidae; genus Opisthorchis; species Opisthorchis viverrini. The sequence goes on from NW_008751936.1 coordinate 523,191, forward strand.
GAAGTCGAAGTCGAGCCATGGACCTCCCGATCAATAAGTTCGCACTCTAACAACTTGAGCCATCGCGCCCCGTAGAACTGAATGGAATAACACGCATGCCCTCGACCGACGCTACACCCCGGTGACGTATCACTTCCTAATGCATCTGAGCGTTACGTGATTCGTTAGTCTTGTGCCGAAACGAAATGAAGGCTATGGGAGGCTATAGATACCAGTGAGTTAGTCTGTCAGTATGTTTATGGGCTATAAACCATACAACGTAGCGACACTGGTTATGAACGTTACAGTCTGTCACCGAAGAATGGCAGAACAGGATAGATATAGTCAGACACCGGAGACAATGAAGAAATCAGTTGGTTGATGTAAAGTCATTTAAATTGACCGAAAATATGGGAAACGACGTACTGAATGCGATGTTTTGCATGCAACAGCACCAATAACTGTGTGGTTGAGCCATATCTGTCTGTCATTAGCCATTAAGGAGTTGAGTCACCATACAGGAAAGCATTCATGATTCGTCGCCAGGCTTTGCACTGTCAGCCTCTCGGATTGGGCAACAAGAGCTCTGTGGGGCAAATAGTTAACTAAAATGTAAAGTGAGTATCCTAACTAGTGAAATTTATGAAGCATTAGTAGCTCCAGAATCTCAGGGAAGTTCATCCTTCCTTAAACAATCTGCCAAACCTCGGAGTTGCTAACCAGAAGTTGAGATACAGAGGTCGGGTTGGAACCACGGACCTTCCGGTCAGTAAATTCGCGCTCCAACCACTGACAAACGGCATTCTTAGTCTCTAAGTTGAGGGCTGGAGCAAGTGTGGTAATGTGCTTCGTAAAATTTGGGCTAACCAAGCACTGCCACCTTGTGGTTAGGTTTTTGAGATAAGGGCTCTGGTTGAGCACCCTTCATGGGTTTCGCTGTCCTGATGGTATCTCAGCTCAAATATATCATATTGATCATCGACAGCATGACATCAGCGTTCAACACCGATACTTCACTACCGTAGAACCGTGATTTATTTGAAAGCCTTATTGTAAAGAATAAAGGTGGACGGAGAAGCGACGGCCCACATACAACCGTGAACATTATACACAAAAGCAACTTCATGCCATATCGGCTATCATATGATTGCATCAGTCGGATCCCCTTGTTCATTGCATGCACTAGGGTAAATAAACGGAAATGTCCCGATACTCCCCCTAGACTTGTCTCAACTGACAATCCTAGCTGTAAGAACTTTAAATAAGCACCTATAAACCTGTAAGATCCAGTTTAGCGGTGGATGATATAGTTCCTGTGGGTTCAAATACAGCTGCCGATCGTGAGGAGATCCAGTGTGGACACCAATCTTCTCCAGAACGCGTCTTGTCGAACTTTTTCGGAGATTCATCGACTCCACTCATTCGTCGGTCAAATCCAAGCAAATGTTACAAAGTGGCTCCACAAATTCCGCAACATATCTCCCTTTTTTAATAGACGCAAAGCGAAATTCTACGAACAACACATACTACTCGCATGCCTCCTCATCATTAGTATCACCGTTACACACCTCCACACTTTAAAGCTCGTTCTCATGCCATCGATTTTCATTTACCTCCGTCAGGTCGGCTTCGGCAGTGGGTCTACTCGGCCGCTCTTCGGGTGTATCATGCCGCTTGTGAAGCTGTGTCCCATTCACTACTTTCTATCCCCGACCACCTTGAATGGTATAGACGCTCACCCGGCGGTCGGTGACGACAAACGGCCCTTGCCATCGACTACCCAGCTTCCGCGACCCCGGTCCACTCCTTCCAGGATTCTGGTGATCCTTCCACTTGACCTTCGTGTCTATGGGGAACGTTCGGACCTTTCTATTTGCCGTTTTCTGCCTAGTCCTTTCCTGAGCGGCGATCAAATTTTTTCGAGCCCTCTTTCTTTCTTCCTCTGGCTCCTGCGGAGACAAGCATGTTGCCGGCCACAACCCAATTTCCTGATCAACCGAAAGGCGCGGATATCGACCGTGCATTAACACAAACGGGGACTAGCCTGTGGTTGACTGCGTGGAAGCACGATGAGCTAACAACACCATTGGCAAGTTCATTTCCCAGTCACCTCTTTGGGCCGCAAGCCACTCCTTGATCGTTCGGTTATTACGTTCAGTCAGGCCATTTGTTTGCGGGTGGTATGGTGCCGTCCTTAGCCGTCTGATACCCAGCTTCTGCAAGCAATTACGAAACTCTTCGCTCTCGAAGCAAGGCCCCTGATCGGTTAGGATCATTTTTGGCACCCCATGGTTGGCCACAATGTGATGCATTACCACTCCGCTGATCGTCGTCGCCCGCTGATTCGGCACGGCTGCCGCCTCAATCCATCGCGACAGGTGTTCTGTCATCATCACGATGTATTGGTTCCCACTGGTTGTCACCGGAAAGGGGCCCATGACGTCAACTGACCACAACTCGCCGATTTCTGAGACAGGAATGGGTTCCATGGGATGGGTTGCCCCTGTCGTATCCGCTTTCATTAGTTGACAACGCTTACAGGACACCACATAATCCATCACCTCACTTCTCATCCCGGGCCAGTAGGCCCTCTGCCGAAGTAGGTCGTATGTCTTGGTGCACCCTGTATGTGCCATCTCATGGCATTCAACGATGAGATTCCGTCTCAAGACGCGAGGTATCACGGGCAGCACAACATCTGAATCAGTGGCGTTCCAGGAAATTATGCCAGCTTCATTCAGCCTCAGCCGATCAAAGTGACTCTGGAACGCTTCTAATTCCTTGTCTCCCTCTCCGTTCTCAATGTTCCTTCCATCCAACAAGGCGGCTGCAACCTTTTGTAACACCGGATCCTGCCGTTGGAGTTGCACCAACTTTCCGGGATCCAGTTCGACGACGAGGCCATTGGCTCCAATCATGATCTTGGGGACCTCATCTTCAGCCTCTGGCCTTGACAGCCAATCAGCCAAGTGGTTCTCCTTCCCGGGCACGTGCTGGATTGTGAAGTCGTACTCTTGCAACCGGAGTGCCCAGCGTGCGAGCTTCCCGCGAGGATCTCTGGTGGTCCTGATCCACTCCAGGGGTTTGTGATCGGTTTCGACATGAAACCTTTGCCCAAGCAGATATGGTCTCCACTTATCCAGGGCCCAGACGATCGCTAAACATTCCTTCTCAATGGTGGAGTACTTCTGTTCAGCGTTAGTCAGGACGCGACTGGCATATTCGATAACTCCATTCCTCTGCTTTAGGACTGCGCCGATACCGCGATCACTGGCGTCCGTTGCAACAATGAACATCTCTCCGACCCTGGGAAGTTTGAGGGTCAGTTGCTGATCCGACATCCGCGCTTTGACACGCTCAAAAGCTTCATGTGCTTCTCCGGTCCATTCGAATTTCCGATTTTGACCGAGCAAATCGTACAGTGGCGCAGCGATCTTGTTGAAATCCTTAACGAACCGGCTGTAGTATGCTGCTCGTCCAAGAAACTGCCGTAGAGACCGCTTTGAATTGGGAACAGCACAATCCTTGATCTTTGCTAATTTTTCGGGCAGTGGGCTAACTTCTCCCTCACCCACTTTATGCCCCAGCAGTGTCACCGAACTCCGAGCGAGCTGTGTCTTGGCTTCATTTATCCGCAGGCCAGCTTCCCGGATCCGCTCCAACACAGCCTTCAAGTGAACTACGTGCTCTGGTTCCGAATTGCTGTACACAACGATATCGTCTCCGTACACGGCAACATTCTGGAGTCCCTTGGTTACACGAAGCATCAAGCGCCGGAATGTGAATGGTGCCCCGGACAAACCAAACGGCATTCGTCTAAATTGATATTGGATGTCCCCAACCGTAAACGCCGTTTTCTCCCGGTCCTCCTCCTTGATAGGTAGTTGCCAATATCCGGAACGCAAGTCGAACACAGTAAAGTATCGGGAGTGCTGGAGGGAATCGAAAATCTCTGCAACCGAAGGCACAGCCACAACCCGATTTACGGTCAGTTCATTCAAGCGCCGGAAATCCACGCAAAACCTGTATTTTCCGTTCGTCTTCCTTACAAGCACAACTGGGGAATTGTACGCACTGTTGGCTTCTTCGATTATACCATTCTTCAACATCTCCTGAATCTGTCTATGGACCTCCTCCCGTAGATGGAGCGGCAACGGACGGGGGCCATAAGGTCGAAAGCGTTCTGATGACAGAGGAATTTCGTGTTCAATCCACGGGCAGAAGCCAAACGGATCCTCATCGCCCGTAAACAGTTCGGAATATTCCTCAACCACGGCCCGTATTGACGATACATTACAAGACGGAAGTTTTCGGACACACAGCTCCCTCACGACAGTGCCTGGATAACCTTCAAGCTTGATTGCGCCATACTTTGTCACCAGCCTTCCCTGCTTTAGGTCAATCACGGCATCTGTGCCCTTGAGAAAATCAGCTCCCAATATTGTCTGCTCTACGTCTGGGCTGATCAGGAACGCGTGCTGCACGGACTTGTCGCCTAGGCGTATCGAGTGCGTTGACAGTCCGTCAATCTTCAATCGATATCCGCCAACAGCTCTCACGGCTAGCGCGCACGGTCTGTGTTCAGCTTGGTTCCCTCTTTGCCTCAGCGATACGCCTGCTCCGGTATCAATCAAACATAACTCCTTTTTCCCGTCTACCTCGACAATGGCTTGTACGGTAGCTTGTGTCAGTGCGCTAATCGCGACCCACCCAGGAAAAGAGGAGTACTCTAAAGTTTTATTGTGTACAAGCGATCGGTTACGGGGACACTGATTCTTCCAGTGGCCAGGCCTGCCACACATGTAGCACCGGCTGGTTCGAGTGTGCCTCCGCGATTCCGTCTTCACGGCCGCCAGCTGTTCGGTGAGTTGGTCCACCCTGGTCTGCAGTTCCTCCACTGATGCAGCATCCCTGTTCTCCTGCGACTGCAACGTGGCCAGTGGTTCCTCGGGCAGCTCCCGGGCCAGACGCACCAGCTCCTCCACACTCAACTGGCCAGTTGCTCGTGCCAACCGCAACTGGGCACCAAGCGCGGGCTGCACATCTTCGACGAACTGATCCGACAGCAACCGGTGTCGCGACACTCCGTCCGGCGTCGGCAAAGTGCGATCCAACAACTGCTGCAGGCCGGAGAAGAACACGGTCGGGTCAGATCCGGGTCCCATCCTGGCCGTCTTGAACCGCCTCATAGCCTCCTGGCGGTCGGCCGGCGTGTCGAACTCCGTTGCAAGGACTTCCTTCGCGGCGGCCCAGTCCATCTTCAGAGGGCCTCTTCTGGCCGCATCCAGGGCCGCCTTCGCCCGGCCCTTGAGGAGGGTCTTCAGGGCTGCCAACTTACCCCGGTCGGTCTCCAGCCCGGCAGCCTCCGCAACCTCCCCAAAGTCCTTCAGGAAGGTCTGAATATCCCCATCCTCAAAGGGTTGCGGCCACGGAATCTTCATCCTTATCCTGGTCACGACACCAAATGAAAGGAAGAAGGCCTTCGCTGCGGAGTTATTTATTCGGAAATGCCAACTGACCGATTACAGACCACTGAACAGGGAAGCAAAACTCTAATCTGCATCTTAGTTACAAAAACTGGACACAGATCTTCTCCCGAACGAGTCTTCTTGAGCTTTCCTGGAGATTCATTGACTCCACTCATTCGTCGGTCAAATCCAAGCAAAAGTTACAAAGTGGCTCCACGAATTTCGCAACAGATCTCCTTTTTTCAATAGACGCAAAGCGAAATTCTACGGACAGCACATACTACTCGCGTGCCTCTCCGTCAGTAGTATCACAATTACACCGGTAGCTAGTGAGTCTAGGGCTAACTGGAAATTGGTAGCCTCCAAGTCACATACTGTGTCGACTAGAAACAAACAAACGAAATAATTGAAAAGTTCGCTCCCCGTTATCCGTGCAGTGAGCGTATCGACCGCCAAGATCAGCTTCCGCGGGACTTGTTCAACCGACTTGAGCTTTAATATTACCTACCAGGATCACAGTATCGGTGCTTTTCGCTGACCGAGGCAACCTCAACAAATCTTGGCTGAAGCTGCCACAGCCTCAGGGGTGCCGTCTTTCGGAGCGCATGCTGCTACACACAGACAGTCTTAAGAGAATTGTTGACTGGGATGCGGTCCCGAAAAGCGAAATCAGCCCTGAGGCAATGTATAACTCACATTTCTTGTCTGGGGTCACCACACACCCGAAAAGTAAAGTGCGAGAAACATGGGTTGTTTCTGAGTGATTTTAGATGTATGACCGAACTGGTATCTTGTATGCGTGTTTCCTGGACACAACATCCTCGCCAGCGTATAGCCGCCATACTGGCAGAAGGAAGCATCGAAGCTGAAATACTGCCAGGTTGCCCAGTCCTGGACAGAAGCCTGGATTCGGGTTCAACCCTCGGTCCTTCCAGTGAGAAGGACCATGCTATAGTTCGAGCTCAGCTCCATCGGAAGACGGGGCGAGATGGCCCAAGTGGTTAGAGCGCGAATTTACTGACCAGAAGGTCCCTGGTTCGAACCCCACCTCTGCCTCTCGACTTCCCCTATCTAGGCTTGGGCAACCTGGCAGTATCCCAGCCCTTGTGCTTCCTTCGGGTGGCATGGCAGCTAGGCACCGGAAGGCTGCTACAGCTGAACAGCTGAACGCCATCGGAAGACGGGACAAGGTCTACGTAAGAGCTATCTGTTGCCAGATATAAAACAGTGCGAACGTTGGGAGCAGCCATGTGGAAGGGAGCTCTTGAGTTTAATGAGAATCTATTTTTATTCATATTGCTGTCATCATCATCATCATCAATGACAGCAACATCAGTGTTGGCACTGATGCTTCACTGTGGAAAAGCTTAGATACAGAGTGACGATAAGTTGAGAAACAGCAAACTGAATCAGGAAGAGTTGGGCGAAAGATATGTTGGGATGACTGAAGAGATGTAAGGGCGGGTGATACACCCCGATGGTGCAGGCTGAAGGGAGTTTGTTTGAGGTACCCCTCCTTGAGCCCTCGATTTAAACGTTCAACCCGTAAGATAGTGAGAGACTTAGAGTTTTGTTCAGGGACGTCTGTCTTAGTCTCAGAATCAAAAGTCTGAGCCACAAAGAGACAAGACTTAAGGCTGTCTTGGAGATCTTAATCAGAACCAATGATTTGTTTGTCTGACCCATTTGGCTGTGAGGGACTTGCTTAACACGGAGACTCAAGGAGTACGGCATAACTCTCTGACTCCTAAAGAGGTTGCGCACAACAGTTGCCTTCCGTAAGTATCATACTCTGTTCTTAAAAGCACTTACACCACCTATGCATCGGCGGTCACAGTTAACCGTTTGGCGATGAAAGTGCGTATCTAAAACCGAACAATTCCAACTCGTCCGTCCTCAGAAGAGGGGAGCATCGGTGCTGTTACGGTTCGATCACGCTGCGAGCAAAACAATATGATATGCGGATGGTGGCAATACTCTATCCCCAGCTATGTTGCTTGATCCAGACTCCTAGCACGGCGGATAGAAAGAAGACGAAAAACCTCGGACACAAACTTTAATGATCCAAAAACACGTGATCAACAGGCGAAAATTGGAAAAAATGACAATGCATATATATATATATAT
>NW_008751936.1:538751-558507 GCF_000715545.1 Opisthorchis viverrini
TATTCATAGTTTGACCTTGAAGATGCCGGAAGTTCGCTAGCACACATAAAAATACAGTTTTTTTGGGGGGGATATTGATATCCCCAACAGGTGCTTTCATGAATATGTACATGCTGATCGTCTGAACAACACAACTTACTACCCTCACACTCATCGCAGAGTACAGCACTTTACCCAGAGACCATCACGCGTTTTGTCGGGTTAGTCATACCTTCCTGACCTTCCATGAATATGTACATGCTGATCGTCTGGAAGAAACAACTTACTACCCTCACACTCATCGCAGAGTACAGCACTTTACCCAGAGACCATCACGCGTTTTGTCGGGTTAGTCATATTTGGCCTTCCTGACACGGTTAAATCAAGAGGAACGAAACTCCAGTGACTTTAACCTTCGGGATCATTACAACACATCAGCTCGGTCTTCATGTCAAGATTGCAGCTATAGGTCACTGTTCAGGCTCTTGGAAGGATGTGTGCCCCATTTTGATCGCTAGTTTTTTGTATGGATTTCCGCCATTTTCTGACCTCGACAAAATCCAGTGTTCATTAGGTTAAGCTAGGTGACTTGGGGAATGCCTTGAAATCTGACAGCCAACCTGCCACTCCCTTCCATGCAGTCTCCGCCTGTATGACTGTGTCCCAGCAGCTCTTCTCAGGCATATCAATTCAACAGTGTTGGGCTACAGAAATTTGCTGAAGTTGAACTGAATCGTTCTCTGCATCAGCCTGAGTGATCCCGAGATGAAGTGAATTAATAACCGAGTCCGCACGAAATGGCCGGAGTCAAGCTGTGTACCACGGATGGAACGAAAATCCTTAATTTGGAGGTTCACATTGATAACTGACGGTCGCATGACACTCTCCTCATTGTGGGGCGACGTTGATTGTCACCATCAACACTGGCAGCAACGATTGAGAACGCTGGGGTGAATGAGGGATTAGGCCATCCCGGTGGTGATGACACAGGGAATGATGGACTATCACCACCATTCGCAGCAACACCAGAGGAGAACGCTGGTGCTTCAAAGACGTACACCTATTTCAGTTTATTTCAACAAAGTCTCATAATGAAGAGAAAACTGGGACAGTGGTGTCCGACAATAATATCCACTCCCTCCGTTCTTTTTCAACATAGTCATTGATGAAATAATGAGACGAACAGTGGACGGTCTTCAAAACCCCGGTTTTCAAATTGTTGCTGGTGAGAGCCTTGTCGATTTGGAGTACGCAGATGACATCGCCCTCGTTTTTGAAGACCAAAGTGAAGCACAAGCCCCGTTGAATAAACTGACCGCCATCACACCATCATTTGGCATGCGCCTTGCACCTTCAAAGTGCAAAGTCTTGCTTCAGAACGTGCCATCTGCGAACATATCCCTTAAAATTCAAGGAGCACCACTGGAGATTGTGGAAGACTTGACATACCTCGGTAGTTGTATTAGCTCTGACGGAAGTGTCTGATGAAGTCAGTGCAAGAATCTCAAATGTTCGAATCACGTTTGCTAATTTGCGTCACTTGTTGCGTCAAAAAGGCACTTCACTGGATCTTAAGGGTCGTGTGTACCAGGCTACAGTAAGGGCTGTGTTGTTCTATGGCTGCGAGACATGGCCTCTGCGGACAGATGATGTGAGGCGTCTTCAGTTCTTTGACCTCCGATGCCTCAGAAGCGTGGCTGGTGTCAACCTGTCAATAATGAGATAATTAGAAAACGGGTGTTTGGTTGTGTGGTAGGTAATTAAATCGGGGAAAACATCCAGCACTACCGCCTACGATGGCTTGGTGATGCCGTGTGCTACGAGTGCTACGATGGCTCATGCTACGCATGCTGAAACACCGTCCATCCAGACGAGTATTGTTCCCGCGTCTCATTCAGAATGGCACAAACCGCGACTTTGCAGAAGGGCGCTAAAGAGATCAAGAGGAGTTTGAATATTGTTGGTATTGTACGCCTTCTAGGGTAGAGTCACCGTGACCCATCCCCTCAAAATCAAGAACGTACTTCCGTACGCTACGGAAGTACCAATGGACAGTGGTTGTCCGGAGATAGGGGATTCACAACCCCCCGGGAAGGACACCACCCTTCTGGTGCCTAGCTGCCATGCAACCCGAAGGAAGCACAAGTTTAGACGGGGAAGATGTGAGACAGGTGGGGTTCGAACCACAGAGCTTCAGGTCAGTAATTTAACGCCCGGAAGGAGAACTGAGAATACCTTATGATCTGAAGCGTCGACAGTTGTGCACCACTAAAAACTGTATACTAATCAACCCAAATGGCACGCGCTGTACACTACAGTACTGCACCAAACCCGCCTTGGGGCTCGTCATTAGGCTCTGCAACAGCCAAGAAGCCTCACATGCACCTGATTGGTTCAGCGATTAGGACCAGTCCTGATTGATCAGATTTCGGACCCAATAGCCAATCACAGTTCAGCGTTTGCATAAGCACGGGAGCCAGGTGTCATTTTCCCAGTATCAATGCATCCACTTTAAATACGACGTGCTGTGAATGGGTTTAATCTGGTTCTGAGAGTTTGAGGCACCTCATGTACCCTTATTGATTAATTTGGGCAAAACGCTCAATTTGGTTGTTCAGACTGAGAACAGTTGCATAGAATTCAACTGGCTAACAGGAGCCACTAACGTCGATGGAATTCATTCATCCCAAAGAATTTCTCCAGAATCAAATTCGGCCCGAGGTAGTACAGCTCAGGCTCATCGCATCAGTGACTCACTGGTTGCATATCCAGGTACAAGCGGTAGTTACTACTGGGCGCACTATACTTCAGCTAATGCCGACGTGGCCCTATTCACGGAGCCTACACCTAGCCCATTCTCAGATCACAGTTAGGACCCCTAGTTTACGTGGCACGAGAACATTTTCAGACTTGGTTTTTCCAAGTAAAGTCGCCTGTGTAGAGTCACACTTCTGCCGCGACTTCTCGGCAAGCAGGTGCATGGGTGGCATAAAAACCCAATCCCTCTAAGCAATAACGCGATCTAAGCTTTGATAAAGTGGCCAGAATGCCGATGCGGATATTCGGTGAGCAAGCGCTATTGTTAAACATCTGTCATTACTGTTTCAGGCCCCTGAATGAAAAGAAAGTCGATTTTATCAACTTTGCTGACATTGCCAATTTAGATTTTGAGCGTTTCAACCAGCTCAAGGGCCTTATTTTTTGTCCAATCAGCAATCATCCCAAGAAAATCGGATGTGTAGAATCAGAACCCGGCAACTGGACGGGACTGAACAGGATATCAAGATGCAACATGAACACTCCCATCGAATTGTAGAACGACTGATAGCTGGAGCATACTACGCCGATGTTCTTCCTGGTACACCTCATGGCGTGGGTATTTTTGCCGACCGTATGTCGTCTTCGAATTTGATACTTTTACGAAAAGTGGGCCCTTTATTTCAGCACGTTTCAGTGATATATAAGGTGCAGCTTTTGTTTAGGTGAGCGAACGATCAAGGTCAGCAAACACCACCAACTCGCATGTGATTACCCGTCTACGAGATAAAGCGCGAAGTGATATCAACGTAAACTTACCGGTCACTAGCGTGCTTCAGGTAGAAGATAAGGTTTGCGGAATTTCCGATCCAAACTCCACGCAGATGAATACCTAAATAACTTCGGATTCGTTATACTCACCGGCTGTATCGAATTTCGGCGAAACTCATCTCAGCTCATCTCGCGCGCGTTATATACTCGAGGCCAACCCGACACATTGTATGTCACTGGTGCGAATATGCATCCACCTGATTGATCTTCATTATTTTTTGTGCGTGTGGTAAACTAGCACTTTCAAGTATCTGCGTGACTCACCAGCTCCGTGAACTATTTTTCCATCAGAAAGCGTGACTTCACTGGGCTCCAGCACATCATAAAGCGCATAGGCCTTTGGAAATCAAGTCCAACCAATGGCCTCCATCAATCAACTTACATTTTGTTGATTTTTTGACTCAATCAAAACAGTTGAACCCATGCTCATGCGCCTTGCCGATTACGAGAAGTCAACTTTGCACGATGGCCTAATCCGAAGCCCAAGGACATCCCTTCTTACTTACAACCGCAATTATTATTGCCCTGTCGTGCCCGCGCCTGATAATTATAAAGTCATCATCGCGAAGACTGCTTCCCCTCACTTCGTGCGCTGGAACAAACGCAATGAGAGTCCCTCACATTTACTCGACGATGGATACAGGCTAAAAATATTGTCGTTTGTATTATCAATGGGAGCGTTCAGACTTCTTACTGTCACAAATGCAAACTTACTAAATGCTCCCTTAGTCCCACTGTCGATAATGACAAACGGATACGATGCCGAGATTGGCGGAACAAACGAACTATATCGGGCAGTAATGTCAAAGCAGCGATGTATTCAAGGCAGTCGTACGATTATGCATTAAAGTGTCGGGCTTCAGAACTCACGAACCTCATACGCCTTCACTTGTGCACTCGCAAATACAGCTAGTCGGGAGTCCAGTGAGTAGGTCGATACAAATTGTCCAGTTTGCTCCGATAGAACATTAAGTTATAGCTTCACCCCACTTTCGCTTCTTAATACGGAATTCCTGTGGCTTACCAGAACCAGCACCCCCTTCGTCCTCTTCATACTTGGAATCATTTCCCTCCCAAACGGTGTTCACTTCATCATCTGGGAGTAATTTTCTCGGACATCGGTTATCGGCTGCCGCGCACGTGTTTGTAGACCTACTCGCATGTGGTTCTCAGCGTTCAGTAATAAAAAACGGCGTTTCCAAATGTCAGACACACCTAACACCTTTGAAGCCATCCTTGGGCTCCTTTTGGTGGCCGTCGTATGGATTTGGCCCTATCCTTCACATCATTCATGCCAACGTATGGCCGTCCATTTTCCCTCTCCTACTACATTTGAATCTAAAACGACTACTCCTGACGCAATCTAAAAATATCTGCTGGGGAAATGATAATCTAAGTGGGAAACTTATTTTTCTTCCGTATAACTGCTCCAGGTTCATTGGTCTACTGACATACGGCACCAAAACACGAGGCTCCTATTTGCACTAATGCTGACCTCGTATGTCATCATTCGAGCAAGATTCACAGTCCCAGGCATTATAGAGATGAGCTTCTTTAGTCATTGTTCACAAGTCAACTCAACCTTAAACTCGCCCCTATCCCGGCTCATTTGGCAATTTTCTGTCGTTACATCAACTAATGAATTTATTTTGCTTATTGTTGAACTTCATGCTATCTGCACACTCACCAGTCTTTACTTATCTTATCCCATTTCCTCGTCCTCCCCCAAGTTTCAACCACCCGCAGTAGAAGTTACAAGCGCTCCGCATGGTCGTTATCCACCACGCTCGATCACCTCCCTAGTTCCACATGGATCTTCAGCTGGGCCGAAGTCACATTTAAGTCAACCTTGTTCTGCTTGCGTGGATCACCTTGACCAACCAAACTCTCTACCTACAGGTAACACATTCTCTGTCCAATCGCTCCAACCACGGCACCTTTTGCTGAGCGTTCCAGAAACGGAAGTATGTCAGTGATTTGATCGCATATCATTCTCATACCTATGGCAGCTATCCCCTCCACAGTTTGGAGCGTCCTCCCCTCGACAACCTTGGAATCTTACCTTTAGATACGGACGAACAGCTTGCGTGGACCCTTCAACCTCTGGAACAAGTCCATCCTCATGTACTAAAGTCTTCCTTTGAAGTACATCATCTCGGTTGCTGTTCCATTTTGTCTACAGATCTGTGATTTGGGAATCAAGTGCAGAATTGGAACTACCGCAGACGAGGTAAATGAGGCTTACTAGTGACCAAGAACACTCAGGAGGAATGCTGTTTCATGTGTGTGTCAACTTTAGTGGGTTCACGCTGATTAGTACGCCCACTAAGAGTAAGCAACAGGAGCCTAGAGCAAGCGCATTTCTCAAAAATTGTGTAAACTGTGGAACCAAAAGGCATTCGGATTCTTCAAAAGAACTTTTACGCGCCCAGAAGAAAGGTTCTATTGAGGGTATGAGAAGTTAGCACGTTCCATAGTTCGGAACACAAGAAGTGGAATGCTTTATCAAAAACCGGTTTCACAAGCGAACAACAAGGGGGAAAAATCAGAATTACGTTTATTGGAAAAGTGCGAGAGAAACTCAGGGTGGGGGTTGTCAATATTGTCTAGCCGGTAGACCGGGAGGCCCACAAGTTCTGGGTACATTCTGATGCGCTAGATCACAATGTTTTTAGCTCAAATGGAATAGAGCGAGACCTGGTGGTGCGGAAGACGCCGGGAATAGAAAATTAGTAACTTAACGCTTCACTTTTCCTACAGCGGTCTGGAATATCCTTCACTGCTGTAAGGCGAATAGCCGTGACTCTGGATTCGGGTCTCACGATAAGTCCTGCAACCCACTTGGAATGCTACATCGCCAGGAAATGACCGGCGAATTGAAGCACACCACTTGCGGGCTTTGATCATCTTTTTGCCGCGTGCGTCCGGAGAGGTGCCTGAGTTTTTAAGACCTGAGTCTATGGCGTTGGAAAGGCAGGAATCGGCTGCCCAGTCAGAACAACTTCTTAAACAGAACATGAAATCGACATGAGAGACTTTGGTATTTGAGAAAGGCGGAACTGAATGTGTGAGAGGTTGTGGCAATTTCATTAACAAGTGTGGCTATCAAGGGAAACTGAGTGTAACATCCTAAATCGCAGGACACTTAGCAGCTAACAGGGGTGGCGCTTTTGTTTTTTTTTTCAGTGTCAACAGGGTTGGGAAGGGACCCTACCGCAAAGGCCGCAACACTTGAAACTGCAGCGTAATCCGCATATGACCCTAGCCGTAGTAAGTTGCATTGTGTTTCCCACTAGAAGTTCATGTGAAATGGCTTCGGATACCGGTAGCTATGAAAAAAAGCATACCAAATGCTTGTTTTGCGATCCGTGTATGAATTATAGGAAGGTCATCACAGCAGAAGGAACTCATGTTTTTCCGACAGTCTCGGAAGGTATTTTGAATGCCGGAAGCGACGTGTGGTACACTGTGTTTTGGCTTCATGAAGGATAGAGTAGTGACCATCAGTCTTGAGTTTAATGACAGCTACTTAGAAGGTCGTATTCACGAGTGGGAAAGTTGTAATCCACTCTACAATCTTTTCTTACAAGATTTACATCCCGGCAACGCCTGTGATTTCACAAAAACATCTTCAGCCATATGTTTACCCCGCTGGTCCGGGCACAGTGCCAAAACCTTCACGTTTGATTTTGCTAACCCTTGTTACTCCATGCCGGTTGATGAAAACTTGCTTGAAGAACAAATGTCCAAGAGTTCTCAGGTGCCGACTGCCGGAGGCAAGCATAGACCGACTAAACTTATTGCGATATGCTATTCCATTTCGAATTGTCCGGGGTCAAAGTCAAACAGGAGGAGGCATTCGTGCTTGGATTTTGCGCATAGCATCGCAGTGGATTAACTCTAAGCACCCTAACACCCCAGTAACTTCCTGGTTGGTGACACGCCAACCCGTCGGCTTCTTTAGGTTGGCTGACAGAACCCAAAATCCACAACACTTGGGCCAGCGACAGAAGGTGCAGTCAAGCTGCAACTTCAAGCAAAAAAGCTTCAACGGTTTGAAGTAATGGATTCACGAAAGACATTCCATACTGAGCGCGATATAAATATTAGACACTAAATATTGCAGACCCTGTATATGGTGCCATGTTAAGTAGCTTGTGAGAGCAACAAGGAGCAACAGCAAATCGCTAAACTTGGAGGGGAAGTAGAAATCCCAAAATGACCTGTAACATCTGTTCAGACATCCCCAACTTGCAGATTTTGTCACAGGTTGAGTACAAACTCGTTGAAGATGTTACCAAAAAATGAGAATTGCTTCGAGGAGGACATCCGTGTCTACCACGGCTGTCCGTTTTTCTATAATCAGGGAATAATTGATTATGAGAAAATCCCAAACCTTGGAACCTGGGTTGTTTTGAAAAGCTTATTCAAACAACCTCAAAGGCTGATCGGACAAGTTTCACTGGAAATTTATACAGAATATTCAGCAAGAGCGAGCTCAACAGCATGGAGTTGTTCATGCCACTGAATCATTAGTGAGTATTTATATAAATACCTCTTGTGCCGAAGATGTATAGGGCCTCTGCAATAACGACGACGGTCAACGAAAACACTTCAAACCTCTCCGAGAGACCCGCATATTCCAACGTGCTTGACGCCGCAGCCAACTTCAAATTGCCTGATGGACGCAGTTGGTGGAGCCCACATCTTTCTTGAAGCTGCATCAGACCACCCGGTCGAGGTGCTCAAAGGGCAGTCATATGGAAGAGCACTGCACGTTTGAAAGTTGCTGCAAGAAGTACTGTGGTGTGCACCATCTCATCTAAGGAATGACAGCCTCTGGGACACTTGTGCGCAGCGGGTTAGGAAAGGCATGACTGAAGACAGCAAGGAACACAATCTCATGGTATACTTTGTCCCCTTATTTTATGGTTCATCCACATTGTGCGCAATGAGGTCGTTTGCTCTGTTCCCTGCAGTCGAGCTGCATACGTACACCACGTTATTCAGGAAAGGGGAGGCAAGCGACTACCCTCGTGCTGCATTGAAATCTACTTAACAAGAACTGCTGATGGAACCCAAGATTTTAGGCCTGTAGCGACCCAGTCACCCACATACTTGACTGTTCAACTCACAGTCGCTCACTGGATCGCGAGGCTTGTCTTTTCTCATACGCACAAACACGTCGCATTAAGCTGACTCATCGGACATCGATTGTCTGCACCGCCTAGTCAGCGTAGCGACCAATCATGCGCCGACGCGCCCACGTTTACGCACTGCGACCTACATAAACGCAAACCGAACCCAGTCAAGACACACAGACTCGCGCGCGCGCAAGGAGCAGGACGTCAACCTCTCCACAAGTCCACGGACAATCATGGAACACGTGTAGCAGGCAAACTGCGGAGAAAAACACGTTACCACCGTC
Organism: Opisthorchis viverrini; assembly: GCF_000715545.1. Classification (NCBI taxonomy): domain Eukaryota; kingdom Metazoa; phylum Platyhelminthes; class Trematoda; order Opisthorchiida; family Opisthorchiidae; genus Opisthorchis; species Opisthorchis viverrini. Next base: position 547,747 of record NW_008751936.1, read on the forward strand.
CGGACTTTCACCAAGGGACTCTCACATACGATAAGTCCCTTTTTGACTTGCTCCCATTTTCGCACTGTATTTATTTTTATACGTGTCACAGAAATACTACAAACTTTTATTAGTGCACATTCACCTTCTGATTTGTATTATGGCTATCATCACTTGTGAACTAATAACAGGATTGTCAGGAGTTACGTGGTTTCACAAATGTCACGTCGGGCTCACCAATTATTCGGAAACGTCGGTGGATTCTGTTTTGAAAAAAGTTGTTTGACTCCAAGTTCGCTTAGAAGATCATGCCCAAGTGGAAAGATCGGTTCTCCTATAAAAATTCCCCTAAATCCAAATCCATGGCCTTGCAAAGGCAGTGATATGTGCGAGGCTTTGTCAAATGCTTCTGGAAAGTATAAATAGGACACTTTACATCAATCCTCTGGTATCAGCCCTTCTCGAGTTGTCCAAATACAAAACCATGTTAATCCTGCGGTAAATGTTCCAAAAGACTTCGCTTTGTCCAGAGGATATAAGGTTTTGTGGGGATGGACTTAAACGGCCAGCTACGGAACGCGTCCATTACGTTGCATTGTTGATATGTTTGCAGCTGTTGTTCGACAAGCTGCCAGCAGTTCTGTGGGCTCGTACTTCATTCACCTCCTCTGAAGAACTCGTCAAGCTATTAGAGACATCATAGGGAGCCTGGTAAAACGATCCCACCTTCAGAATCCTCGGAAATGCCCCAGCTGGTCTTGACGCAATGGCTGAGTTGCCTCTGGAGTAAAAGAGTGCTAGCACTTTCTTGTAAAAAAAAGTGAGTCAGAAGCCACATTTGGTCTTGTCTTGTCTTGTCAAGAATAAATCTGGTGAGTTTTCTGGAGCAAAATATCAGCTTGTCGCGAACTCTACATGGGCTTGGACTGCTTCTATAATTTCTCATGTGTGTTCGCGCCTCCTCCTCCTTTGGAGAAAAGGCCGTCAGCTTGATGATTCGTTGATGTCACATGTATTGAAACAGAGCATGTGTGTTGTTCAAACCAAATTGATACTCGTGTCCTGCATAGTGAACCTGACTAACAGTGACTGTGAAGTTCCAACCTACTGGTGTCCGTAGCTTTTCCGAAGCATGTGAACCGTGTTTTCACCAGACGATTGGTCCTTCCAAACGTCAGACGGTTTGCTCATTTCTCTAAAATGGACGTCGCAAAAGCTTCGTGAAGTTGTCAGATGCTGTGTTCTTTAATCACCCTATTAAAGCTTTTCCCACTACAAGCTGGCCAAACAAGGTTCGCATCCACGCAAGATCTCTGCCGAGAAAGTTTCAAATGAAACTTCGGCATCCGTAGTTCCAGATCCGCTAGAAGATGAAGCCATTAATAAACACGCATTGGCAATTTATCCTGGAAAATTTTCAATTAACCGCAAAGTTTCTGTCGGAGGGCTATGTCAGGTGTTTTTGCTGCAAAAACGCCAACTATCGCCGTACGTGAGTGAGGAAGGTAAATAACGACGAGTATGTGGCTATCTAGAGCGCAACGTGAAAGTCAAGCACATTAGATCAACAAATGTTGCGTTAGTGACGGATCGGCCATGTTTTTGAATGGCCATGGCAGAACGCTTCCATGGCGAAATGGCCATCCGTTATGCCATCTGTTATGCGGTGCCACACATGCAAGACCTGGTAGCACTTTGGATGCACGGGTTCACAGATCGACAAGGTAAGCCAATTAGCCAACGCATCTAACCCATTCGGCTGCGCCAGTTGCCTCTACATTATGGGTGAAGCAAACCAAAAAATTCATCGCACGCCCAGTTAGCCACGATGCTCGCAAGCATATCGGGTGTCCACACAAACACGAAAGAAAGGCAGCTGCTACCAAACAGGCCGCATGAGGTTTGCCAAGTCAGAAAACTGCTGACTGGTTTCAAGGTGCATTCCTATGCGAAAAGGAGTCTCATGGAAGCGCCACCAAAAGGATTACCTCTTGGTGCTATCCCCAAGCGCTCAGGTCCTCAGAGACACCTTCCCGATCAAACCGCGGCAGAACGCCCAGGAAACCATAAACACGAAAGTTTGCCGCAAGTATCTGATCAACATCAAACCTGGTGTTTAAAAGGCGGTATTGGAAGAACCGCAAGTAGCAATGGTGGAAATTTTCATCAACCGCGAAAAATCTTCCTACAAAGGTAAAGGCTCTGCGAAAACCTGCCCCCCCGCAGTGCGAAAGAATCCTGAAAATTAAAATCATCCCTCGAAATCACAATGACAAGAAGCAGGCGAATGTACCTTAGAGGCCTCTCCTGAGCTTTGGACTCAAATCTGACGTGCAGCCATTAAGTTTGCCAACCTGTCGGCTCCTCGCCTTTGGAGGCAGCAAGCACAATATTGAAATGCTTGTCAAAACTGCCTCACTCATTTCAACATACTGTGCTATATTAAATGGTCAGTTTGTCTTGAACAACCGTCAATACTTGCACTTGCAGAGTTCTGGCTCACTGGTTGTCTGATGTCTCGATAGGTGAGTACTCTGCTCTTCGAACTGATTCAAAACGAGGGAGGACTAGTAGGCTTGCTTTGTGCAGACATGCGGCCCTGTCCATCCCGATTGTCTTCTGTGATACCACTTCTGCACCTTTTTACGATGCGTGGGTTCGATCCTCTCCTTCTGGGCGTTGTCTTCTACTGCCTCTCGACTCCCAACGGAAGATGACCAATTCCTCATACCAACCCTCAAGCAACTCTCATCCAACTACCACATTACTCATCTCCTGCTGGTAGGCGACTTCAATGCTTCCATGGCCTCCTGGATTGAGCTTCAGAGCCTCAGATCAAGTGGACGTTTTGCGGAGGCACTGGCCGAAGTCGTTCAACGGAGCGCTTGGACACAACATGTCGCCGCACCCACAGATACCGCAACTACCATTTCTTCCGGATTTGGTCGTCACCGACGAAAGACACTTCGTTGTTTAGGCAATGATTAGCGCTCCACGGGGACAAACCGACCACTGTTTGCTGACCTTTGATTTCGTCTCCTTTTAGGCGAGAAACTCCTAACATCAAGCATGGATTCGAAAGTTACACCGTGCAGCTCTTTCAGGAGTGCGTATCTTTCTTGAGCAAGCTAAACTGGGACCAGTTTCAGTGGAAGACTTGTATGGGAATACGAGGTTGACCCGATATTCGTCGCAGGAACCAGCACGCAGTTAAATGAGCCCCAAGCTACCTTGAAGTATTCGGCGTCTTCTGAAAAAGAGGCATCAACTTTTTCAAGTAACTGACTACGTGTGACAGAAGATGAGCTGGCATTTCGTAAATGCAGAACTGCTGTAAATGAGAAATCCGCCGGCTGAACATACAAAAACAAGCCACCATTCTGGATCTTGCCCTGAAAAAGAGAAATGCGCTGTTTAAATACGTGAGGCCGTCGCAGAAACAAGCCACCCGCCTTCTCCTCGAGGGACAGGAACGAGGAACCCATAAATGTCCCGACAGTTGTAGCTGAAGTTGACAATGAACACTATGCAGTTCTATATTCAGCACCAGCGTTCTCAACAAATCCAGTCTAGTCAAGGCGTAACCACGAGCGGCCTCGAACCGACCTAGCCTTCACGGTGGAAGAACTCGGAAGAACTCTTACACAAGAACATTTGGCGCGTTGGGTCCGACGATATACAACCAAGGATCCTGAATGAGACGTTGTCTACACTGGTAAAACATTTCCAACTGGTGTTTCTTCAGTCGCTTGACAAGGGCCACCTCCCCTCTGCTTGGAAGAGAGCGAGTGTCACGGTAATCTTTAAAACGCGTGACCGACTATCGCCTGGCAGCTGCAGGTTTAAATGCCTCGCTAGCGTGCCATGCAAGTGGATGGAATGCATTCTGAAGCGAGCTACCCTAGATCATCCAACAACTTGATAGAGCCCAGCACGAACCTCTCGCAAACCGCTTTGGCGCGAGGAAAATTATCGTGTTTATAAACAGCTTAATCCAAGTAAAGGATGAGGGAATCTTGCCAGCTGCCATATTTTTAGATTCTCAAAAGCGCTTGATCGGCCTCAAGTCCGTGGACTACGAAACGCGTCTCGCGATGCTTGATCTCTTTCCCCTGGAGTACCGTCGCCTCCGAGGGGACCTAATTCTTACTTACGCCCTGTTTGAACAAAGCTTGGCAAACAGGTATTTTACCGTTGACCCAGCAAACACCCGGCGGGGACATAGTAAGAAAATCTTCAAGCTCAGGGCACATATTCATTAGACGAAACTTTTTTTCATTTCGGGTAGTAGCTGCGTGGAATGACCTTCCTCCGACGGTTGTACACGCTCCTTCTCGAACCCAATTTAAAGCACTATTAGACATTTATCTATGCGAATCCTCGCGCTGGCGAGCATACTGCCCCGCGCTGAGAACATAAAGAGCAGTGCTACACCTTTTTTCACTTGTGCCTATCAGGTGAACGACAGCCACTGACCGACAAGAACAAAACCGACCCGGGAAACTTGGGCAAAAGCCTCGCTCCTGTGTATCAGTCCGTGAATCCGTGAATCGGGTCCCGCTGCTCCACAAGCTCCAGTCCTACGGGATACAAGGGAAAATCATACACTGGGTCAAGGCGTTCCTATCAGACAGATCATTCCGAATAAAGGCAGGCTCAACCTACTCTTCTCCAGCGCCACTCTTCATTAAAGTTCTTCAGGGCCCCGTTCTAGGATCGCTGCTGTCTCTGATAAACGTCAACGACCTTCCAGATTTTCCCCCTCGTCTATACCTACTTTTTTGCGGACGATTTGAAATCCTGCAGTTCCAGTGTCAGTGCCACTCTACTGGATGTAGGCGTTGCAAAGCAGTGTTCGCTGGACTGGCACCTTCCTCTGAATGACCAAATGCACCTCTATATCTCGTTCGGACGCATGGCTTCGTCATGTATGGTGAGAAGTGACCAGAAGGCATCACGAGGATAGACGCCAAAAGGGGCTTGTTTACTTGGCTCTCCTAAAACATGTCCTTTCCACTACATCATAAGAAATCAAACTAAAAGGCATTCGCCTTTTCACGGATGATTTGGCGCACCTTCTCTCGTAATGCTCGCATGGACTTCCGAATGCTCCATGGGGCCTAAGTCAGAACGCTCCTTGAAAATACCAGCAAAATTGTCTACTTAGGGCGCTCGAAAGTCGTAGCCCCCATCGAGCGTGTCCAGTTAGCCATCACGAAAATGACTGCCGGCCTCAAATCCGTGGACGACGAAACGGGTCTCGTGGTGTTTGACCTCCTTCTCCTGGAGTATCATTGTCCAGGAGGGCGCCTATTTCTTAGCTGTGCTCTGTTTGAACGAAGCTTGCTCAGTAGTTTTTTCAACATTGTCCCAGCAAACACACGGCGAGGACATGGTAAGATTTTCAAACTCAGAGCGCACACATTCATTAGACAAAACTTTTTTCATTTCGGGTAGTAGCTGCGTGGAATGACCTTCCTCCGACGGTTGTACACGCTCCTTCTCGAACCCAATTTAAAGCACTATTAGACATTTATCTATGCGAATCCTCGCGCTGGCGAGCATACTGCCCCGCACTGAGAACATAAAGAGTAGTGCTACACCCTTTTTTCACTTGTACCTTTCAGGTGAACGACAGCCACTGACCGACAAGAACAAAACCGACCCGGGAAACTTGGGCAAAAGCCTCGATCCTGTGTATCAATCCGTGAATCCGTGAATCCGTGAAACCAGTTCAAAACACTATTAGACACTTATTTATGAGTCCTCGCGCTGGTAAGCAAACTGGTAAGCAAGCTGAATACTTAAAGAGCAGTGCCGCACCATTTTCACACATGCGCCTTTCAGGTGAACGGCAGTCGCTGAACGACAGGAACAAAATCAACCCGGGAAACTTGGACAAATCCTCGATCCTCTGCATCGACCCGTGAATCCGTGAATCTGACCAATCAGAGCTGGCTATTCTTTGGCCCTTAGCCGTCTGCTTACACGGGCCTCTTCCCGATAATGTCTGTAATATGCATGCTATGGAAGCACCAGAGGACAGTGATTCCCCGAAGGCAGGTGTTCACGACAATTTCTGTGGATGGAAAACAGAAACAAAGCTCATGAGCCAAAGCCCAGTAATCAAGGTTGTACATCACCAATACTATGAATCAATCAAAATGACGGACACCGTATACTACAGTGTCCTACGGCGCAAAACTCTCCAGTTATTTTATCATCAGTGCATAAAGTCAGTGTTCAAAGCACGTTGGAATGGCAGGGTATCCAATGATGGTGTTGGCAAAATACATGGTCTGGGACAAGACTCCACACCGTCTTTCTCAAAATGGTGCTGTCACACCAGAATACAGCCGAGAAGTTGGGTTTATACCGTTGAGACTGACATTGAAGCACATGGTCTACTTGGGTCTTATATAGTGGCACCAAGCTAGGCAACGTTGCTCTCAGACCTTCCAGCCGATTACGTGGTGTGGGTTTTCATGTTCCTGGACTTTCTTTCAGCCGATTAATCCTTCTGGAGAAATTCGTCCTCAGGGAACCCGAAGTTGCAAGAGCTTGTGAAACGGCCCTGCTGTATACTACTCAATACGGCCTACTCACATGCAGGACGCAACTGTCAGTGGAGTAATAAGGTCGGAAAAATGCGAGTTGGAAGAAGAACAGTTAAGCTGATCTTCTGCAGCACAGCTTCCGGAGGCAATAAATGCGGGCGAATGGTATAGAAGCCTTAATTAACGGGCAGAAGACATGAAATGTGAAACCCTTCGTGAACCAAACGGCAACAGGACCTGACAGATTTTACCCAACTTTCTTCAAAAAAAGACGACTAATCTATGGTCATATGCCTGGCTATGGTGCTGTACGGAGCGAGCAGAGCATACTTGCAGAATTAGGCGCATCGTAAATCCTTATGTTCAAAATGCCCGATAAACTAAACAGACGCAGGTTGGCCCCAAATTCTTGAACGACAGCAAATCAGGTAGTCTCAAAGGCAGTATTGAAAGAGCTACAAATAGCAGCCGTCACGAAGAGACGGTTGTACGGCAGTGAAGCATCGGTGTTGAATACTGGTGTCATGCTGTCGATGATGACGATGATGATTATGATGATGAGGATGAAGATGATGACGATGATGCTGAGGATGCGGTATTGAAAGGTATTGAGCTACAAATAGCAGTGGTCGAAATTTTCGCCCACGCGGAAAGGACTCAACTGTTTTTCAAAAAGCACCTCATAAGTTCTTTTGCTATAAAGGAGAATGTTCCTAGCTCAAGTAGCATAAATGATCTGTTTGCGAAGCTGGGCAATTTCATTGCATTCAACTCTACCATGAATCCTTACTTTCAGAAATGTTTCGCCAGCCCCCTGAAAACTATCGTGCCACTAGTTTTGGAGCTGTGGCATTGAACGTGCTCTATGGCTTGTTAGAGAGGGACAATCTAACCGGGTTCCACCTTTCAAGAGGACGTGCCGATTATGTTTTTGATCTCTGCGAGTTTCCGAGGAAGCGCCCGTGCTTCAGCAATCAAAAATGGTAGTCATTCTTGACTTGAAATCTGTCTGACTGTTGACCGTGGTGCCATGACAACCTGTTTGAAGCGAACGTATCACGCACAAATCTGTGACCCACCTTAAATCGTTCAGCTGTCGCACCATTTCGGTGCCCAACTGCCATGCCACCCGAAGGTTGCACGAGGGCTGGGATACTGCCAGGTTTCCCAAGCTTAAACAGGGGTAGTCGAGAGGCAGAGGTCGGGTTTGAACCACGGAACTTCCGGTCAGTGAATTCGCGCTCTAACCGCATGGGACATCTCATCCCCTCTATATTTATACTCAGTTGCGTCGTGCTCTTGCTGCTTACAACCCACCGTATTCATGGATGATAGTGAGTTCCCCCGCCTCTGCTTTCCTAGCCTAGTCGCGTCTCTCTGTGAATAAGACGCACGCCAAAACAACTGAAGTGAATCAGTGAAACTGTCCATTCTTGAAAAGTGTACCTACAGTGAATGTAGTAGTTAGTGGTGTCATTTTACTCCCACTGTGACAAGGCTTGTGGCATCACTGGTTCTTCGTCCTTTCACGGTTGGACACAAAACGACCCGTGGGAACCAAACGGCATCTCGGCTGGGTAGAGGCTGCGTCAACCATGGCTGCACACCACGCCAGATGTTGGGACAACGCCATGTGTACATACTTGTTCCTTGACTTCAAGGGCGCTTTTGATTCTGTCGGTCGGTCAGTACTGCTAACAACACCGGTTGAACAGGACATTCCTTAGAGCTTTGTAAATATAAGGGTGTGAACGTGCATGGTGAGTTCTCCAAGAGCTTCCCTACAAAAAGTGGTGTCCGACAAGGTTACGTACTCTCTTTGTTCTTGAACTTCTTAATTAATGAAATAATGAAGCGAAAGCTGTAAGGTTTTCAAAACCCCGGTGTCCACATCGTTGACGGTCGGAATCTTGTCAATCTGGAGTACACTGAAGACAGACGAAGCACAAGCGCTGTTGAACAGAATGACAGCCGTCGTACCATCTTTCAGAATGCGCCTAGTACCTTCAAAGTGCAGAGTCACGCTTCATAATGTGCAGTCTCTGAGCACGCCTCTTATAATTAGATGAGAATTACTAAAAGTTGTGGGCAATTTTACATAACTGGGTAGTCGTATTAGCCCTGACTCAAGCGTGTCTGATGAAATTAGCGCATCAGTCTGGAAAGCCATAATCACGCTTGCTAACTTGCATCCTTTGTGGGATGTGTTTCCATATGATTGTGAAACATGCGGACAGACGACGTGAGGCGTCTTCAGGCTTTTGGCCGTCGATGCCTCAGAATCGTTGTTGGTGTCGGGTGGACGCAACAAATTCATAACAGGATGATTAGGAAACAGGTATTCGGTTGTGCAGCGGGTACTTCATTCGCGATAAATATCCAGCAACATCAGCTACGATGGCTCGCCATGCGTTACGGCATGTCGTCCACCGAGGCGAGTGTTTTGCTCTGTGCGCATTTCGGAATGACGCGAACTGCGAAATGGACAGCTGTAATAAGAGGGTTTACGAAGAGTTCAGGTGTTCTTGGTGTGGTCCGCATGATCTCTCTTACGATTGACCGGAGACATTGCAAGAAATAGAAGCTAGTCAGTCTCAGTGTTGTCCGCGCTGTAATTTTCTAGATTGACGGAGACATTGCAAGAAATGGCAGCTAATCACTGCGATTTTCCAGCTTGTCTGAGGACCTGAGTGTGCAGCTGCTGCATGATACTCGTGGTGACCTAGTACCAGCTCGCTGTTTCGTGTACCCTTATTTTCTCTCGCTTCAAGGCTTTTTATGTATTTAACCAAACTTTGTAATTGTACGGCAGTGAACACCAGTGTCAGCACTGGTGTTGCTGTCTCTGATGATAATGATGATGATTTATCATCGTTTCAATGCAGAAATCATCATCATCAGATGCAGTAACATCAATTTTGACACTGATGCCCCACCGCCGTACAACCATAAACTTCGTCCATTTATGCTTAAAGCAGAAGAGTGGGTACGGGTGGTGGCTGGCCTATCTCAAGTATTCCAAGCGCTCAATCTGACACTGGAGGGAAACTAACAACATGAACGCCACTGACATCCATCAGCCGCCATTTCTTGCAATGTCTCCAGCCGAGCACAGACGGTGCCACGGGAACCCTATCGTACAAGGTGTACAGCACCACCAACACCCAAACTCTCCGTAGTCTCTTTCACACCCTTCTATCAAGTCACACGTTGTCCACCTCGCGATTTACATTGTCTCGGTAGACGGTGTTTCGTAACCCAGACACACTGAAAGCTAAATAATTCTGTCTCACAGTTTGGTGTGCTGCTTTCTGGTTTGTTAGCCCTGTGATTCGTCGGCTCATGTACGAGATGTGCTTCCCTAAAGATGTGAAATTTGGGCTGCATAAATCAAAGCTAACGAAAGACTGGATGTTTCAAGCCTACGCAACATCACACATTTATTGCTGGAATAACGTTGAACCACAAGTTCGCCATACACTCTCCTGTAGAGAAAAATTTTTTGTTCCTGGACGCTGCATCAACAGTGTTCACATACAGACTACTTCATGAACCCATGATATGACTGAAAATGGAAACCCTTTAACGTGGAGTGAATGGATGGAACTACTTCTCGCCAAAATGGCCCCTTTTGACTCCCCATGACTTTCGATTGAAACCCACACAAAGCAACGGTGCCAGCCTATATGACACAGAACTGTTATATGTAGTGAACATGTAACTCTTTACCAGTCTAACCATCTACTTTCTCTGGTTCGTTTTCGCCGCTGTTGTCTTGTTTGGCTGCGTGGACCCCTCACCTTACCACGATTGCGTAGTAGTGTATTTTGTCGCCTACTGACAATGCAAGGTACCCAATCTCCGCAGACCCCCGTTTCGGATGCCCGTTGTTCTGTGGAATGGTGTCTTGTGAGGTTAACCCCACCCCTTGTTGGCCGATTGTCCACGGTTGAAGACGGATCTTTAGAGGCTGTTCCGAGAACCATCGGTCTGAGTTTGCAATGTCCTGGCATCGTTCTCTCAATTCTTTTGTGCTTCAGCTCCTTACCCGCTTGGACCAGTTGTTCACTTATCCCTGTCACTAAGCACCCAGCTGTGAAATGGGCATTGACCGCGGCTTCTATATTCCCCTGGCTGTGCTTACCGGGTTTTGGCTCCTGGTTGCTGTTATTGGACCGCTCTTCGTCCCGAAAGGACCCAATCGAACGTAATTCAGGACAATTTT
>NW_008751936.1:558618-562477 GCF_000715545.1 Opisthorchis viverrini
CCCGAACCGAAAGGACCCAATCGAACGTAATTCAGGACAATTTTCCATTGATGGTGTTATATTATAGGCTTATTGTTCTGTCGTTGGTGCTGACAGCAGTTTGTGCCTATATATTGTAAGTGTCTACGGTGTTTCCGTTCCATTACACCATCATTCTTCCAGTTGGTTGGGGATGTTTTTGTCGCAATATAATCCACTGTTTGGTCCCAATCTGTCAAGAGAGTCACTCTTCGTCATTGAACGCTACTGGAAAGTAAGTCTCCATACAAGTGTCTGTAAGACCGTTTGCACCCTTTGAGTTCAAGGTACCTCATTGGTTAAGGTGCGAACTCACTGATAGGAAGGTCGGTGTTTCCAAACTAACCTCAGCATTTTGAGTGCTCCTGTCTAGGCTGTAGCAACCTGGCGGTATCTCGAATTTTGTGTTCCATTAGGTTGTCTTAGCAGCCAGATAGCGAGTGTTACAGCTGAACGCTTACACTACCGGAACTACTCTAATACTACAGTTAACGGGATCGAAAGGTCCTCTGAACTTTATAAAAGGAGTATTAGAGTCTGGTTGTACGACAGTGAAGCATCGGTGTTGAACACTGATGTCATGCTGTCGATGGTGATGGTGACTGCAGATGCTCACTGGGATTTTTTGGGTGGCTGCGGCGAATATCAGGTCCATCACCCTGCGATCCATATGGTTGTTTACTGATTAAGTAGGAGCCCTACCAGCGGAGACAGCAACATCATTGTTGGCACTGACACTTCACTGATGCTGCTGGCAAGGGTCCTGCTCGACTACTTGGCTCCTGAGGTTGTCGAAGCCAAAGCCCGATGCGAACTTAATGGCCGTTCCCAACCCAGTGGGTCTGATAATGGTTGCACGGGAGTTCCGAGAACAGTGTCATGGACCTTATCGCTTTTTACGTGCCTTCTCCTTTCTGTGGAAGTTCCTGCTAAATATGGTTCTATTTCAAAAGGTAAATCTGATTAGAAGCCTACGTAATTTACGATGACCACGCTTGTACACTTTGTAAGTAGTGAGCGTTTTTTGTAGGCAGGTTTCCTGAAGAGCGATGCTTGTATGCATTACGGATATCCATTTGATGGACATCTGTTTAAGTTGCCATGATCATCGACTGCACACCGTTGGTGTTCAACACCTGATGCTTCGCCGCCGTAAAAGCAACCCGGATGGTGACGCCATGCGACTGCCGCTGTGGCATGACAGTATTCTCAGTTGTATGAACCGTGGTTGTGCGCGAGCTTAGATGTTGTCATGGCTCTCAGAGCTAGACAGGAAGACGGTTGGCGCCATCAGTCAAAGCTTTTAGATCAAAATCCTGACCTCAAGGCAGCGGTATGTGGCAGGAAATACCAGTGCATTACTTTTTTCAAATAACTAGTTGCTACACATGTTCCAACGCACAGCCTGGAGGACCAGGAGGCTGTGTTGGTCAGACCCCTAAACGTTAACCAACCTGGTAAGAGAGACTGTGAATGCCACACGCATACTCCCCATCAGTGGCATCCTGTCTTTTGATCGGACTTATTGAGCAGCTATCAAGATCTTGTGTTCCTCACAACTCGAGAGACGGACACAAAAAACGTATGCTTAGAGCTAGAAACCAAACCGGATGTGCACAGTGTTGCCCGTTCTATTTCTCATCCTGAACACCATTAGGATGTTAAAAAATTGTCTACCTGTAACACCTTTTCGATGCCCAGCTTCCACCCGAAGGAAGCACGACAGGCCTGATAAATTGTCAGGTTGCCCAAGTCTGGACAGAAGCAGTCCTGATGCGGGGTACGGTTGAAACTAGAGGCCTTCCGGCCAGTGAGTCGTCGCCTCAACCACTGAGCGCTTTCATGCTCATTAGAATGCTAATCGTGAATAGGTGCAATACCTGGTACCTAGGCGGCCTTCGCATGTAGTATCTGAGGTGGATATTCTCTGTGGCATGTGTGCTATTTCGGTTGTTTCATCTCATTCTACGCCCCACCCGTAGACCATTTCTTCCTCCTACAAACAATCGTGTTTGGCTGATTTCGCTTGGCCTCGACGTTTTCCTACTATTTCACTGTTGCAAAGATTTTCTATACTAAACTCTCAGCTGTCCAAACCGAAACAAGCGCTTCAGTGCAAAGAGAATCCTCCAGATTCCTTTCATGGTGTTACACTCAAAAACATTTCCACGGGTGCATTTTCAACCTGTTTGGCCTCCCACGTACAGTAGCAGGAAGAAATACCGACCAAAAAGCATCGTCCCTATTAACCGTTCTGCGGATTAAATCTTTGCAAATAATTGCAGATCTGAGCCATTATGTGCCTTATGTGCCCCACCTTTTTTTACTGATCTTAACGTCATCACTGATTTCCAAGCCATAATGCCTTCAAAAGTTTGATCCCAACCAGATTCAAGTTGACATGCCTTCCGCCAATTCCTTTTTTTTCAGGCAAAAAGCTTTCAGTGATTGGTTGCCGTCCAGACCAAGTGCAACCTGATACATGATCGATGCAGATGGATCACGATCGATTCATAATTCGTGCCTGTTCACCTTTGTGGCCTTATAACATTCCTGCCTTCTTTTGATTACCATCTCTACTCTGGTCCTACTTTTTCTACCACCGTTTTTCACCCTTAACTACGCCACTCATTTGGGAATATCTTTCCTTCTTGGATCACTTGTTTTGATGTGTGTGAACTGTTCCGTTTTATGATCGATTTGTCAAAAAATGATGTTTTTAACGTACAGACTTACTCTTGCATTTAGTTCGCTTTTTGAAACTGTGGGCCATCGTGACTTGCGAGCGTGTCTAAGTGAGTTTCCTTAATCGTTCCGTGAATTCTATTCAATGAGTACTAAGTCTTAACTGGTTCATAGTCGGGCCCGGTACGTCCTGGTATAGATGCGTCACGTGATTGTTCATCTCGCAGGTGTGCTTTTTATGTTCATCTTCTCAGAGCCGAACCGTACCTTACTTGGACCCCCTCATTACGCTTCCATGTCCCACAACATTACAAGCTAATAGTATCTCTTTATGTTCTTCTATCCAGTGTTTCAGTGAAAAACTTCGAAATGGCCTTGAGTAGGTCACGTCTCCTAGGTACGACAAGTCCGCAACACTCCGTCTTGTTGTTATTAGAATCAAATCAAGCGGGATTTCGACCGGGTAGAGGCTGCGTTGATCACATCTTCACACTCTGTCAGGTGTTAGAGCAACGCCACATGTACAGACGACCCACAATCTTGGTATTCCTTGACTTCAAGGGTGTGTTTGATTCTGTTGATTGATCAGTACTGTTAACTACACTTGCTCAACAGGGTATGCCCCAGAAGTTTGTAAACATAATCCGATCCCTATATTCACATACTTCTGGGTGGGTGAGAGTGTATGGTGAGCTCTCCAAAAGCTTCCCTACAAAAAGTGGTGTCAGACAAAGATTTCCACCCTTCCATTCTTGTTCAACTTCGTCATTGATGAAATAATGAGGCGAACACTGGACGGCCTTCAGAACCCCGGTGTTGAAGTTATTGCTGATGAGAGCCTTGTCGATCTAGAGTACGCAGATGACATCGCCCTCATCTTTGAAGACCAAAGCGAAGCACAAGCCCTGTTGAATAGGCTGATCACCATCACATCACCTTTTGGCATGCGACTTGCACCTTCAGAGTGCAAAGTCCTGCTTCAGAAAGTGCTATCTGTGAACATATCCCTTAAAATTCAAGGAGCACCACTGGAGATTGTGGAAGACTTTACATACCTCGGTAGTTGTATTAGCTCTGACGGAAGTGTGTTTGATGAAGTCAGTGCAAGAATCTCAAAGGCTCGAATCACGTTTGCTAATTTGCGTCACTTGTGGCG
>NW_008751936.1:563127-588525 GCF_000715545.1 Opisthorchis viverrini
TATATATATATATATAGACGAACGTCATGGTTGTACGAAAGTAAAGCATCATTGCTAACACTGATCTTACTGTCCTTGATGATGATGATGTTTCTTAACTCCACGACGCTGGCTTGCACCAGATAATGTATCCGAATGTATCATCGGGTTCCTAAGCAGAAATTTGGGGCCAAACGAGATTTCGTGACTTCCGCCTTTTGTAGACCAATCTTTTAACTGTGTGGTTCTCGAGCTAATCTTCCTTACGTTGAATGTCCTCTGGTTCCGTGCAAGTACTTTTCACTCCGTATTCAATCTCGACATATTTATACAACTCCTCTGTGCTTATGCGACGCGTCCGAGACACCGCTTGACTGTTTTCCACAAGGTCTGTGAATGAACTGGGGCTATCAGGACCTCCGGTATCTGTTTCCAGTTGATACTGATAACCAGGGATATATGTTTCTGGAAACAAGTAGCACCGTTTACACCCTCTTAAAATGCTGTCAGGTGCAGCACGTTTTTGTTGAAGTCCTCAGCTCGTTTGAAGGCCGATGTGTTCGCCTCACTCTCGTGGATCACTAAAGCGAGGAGTCTCCCAGTCTCCCGGAGCTTTCCAAGCTCTGTGCCTTCAGTGACAGGTTTGTTTCTTGTAACAACGACATTTAGTTTCATCAGTACCCCTATGGACAACGACTGGCAGAACTGTCTCTATGCTAAATTGAGCGAATCACAAGCATTTGTCGCGCAAAACGGCACGGGATGAACCAGCCGGACAACATTGAACCTTATTCAGTGTGATCGACCCACCTGGTCGGTAGTGTTAGACAAAGTGGACGAGACTCGCCATTCGATGACATGGACGATAGAGTGAACGGTTACCATCATAGTCGCGTGGCAATCTGCCCGTATGGTCCACTGATTGGTTCTTATCACGTGAAACAGACCACTGGTTTGGGATTCAAATGTCTTGTTTCTGAATACTGTACACACAAGGGAGGGTGGCGAGACCAAAAGTTAAGACAGGACTGTACGACCACACCGGTGGGTTTGTATTATCTCAGTGCATCTGAACAGTACTCAAGCACCGGTGCTCAATTGAGAATGTTTACCAGACGGCTGTCCCAAGCAGAAAAGAAAACAATGACCCTTGCGTTGACTAGCCCAGTCGACGACGCGTGCACTTTGAAGACAAAAGCAGACCGGCTACCTGTTGGTGTATCCTGCCGAGAACAACCAGTATACGTTCACACCTGCGTTGAACAAAGCCGAGACTCTGAGCGTACATGTTTGACCTCAATTGAATCGCCCGAGTAGCGGGGTTAGAAGTGACAATGTGGATTAGCTGTATACTAGGCGCTCTTATGTTTAAGGTAGACCGGCTAATTGTTACGTACAAACATCAGCTATTAGAATGATGCTGGAGACCATTGGGTAGATTGTTTGATTAAGCCTGTCTGCCTCGTCTTGGGAGGAAACTACTGTTCGTAAACAAAAGATTCAAACGTGAGTGTAAGAAAGGCATCCGTATGATCATGGGCCTTCAAACAGTCAGCGTATAAGATAGTGTGACGTGCGTGCACTAATACATGTTTACTATTTAATCATCGATTTCGGGATTAAAACGTTTGGAAAAAAACCTTGAATATTTGGATAGCAATCGAGGGGAAATGTTTTGTTCGGGATCGTTCCATCTTGGACGCACATAGCAGGTGACGAACAAACAAAAGTGCAAATAAGTATTGGATACCCCAATTGTGACTGAGATACAAAGTTTTGAAACTGCGTCACGTGGATCACGTGGACCAGGGTGAATGCGGCGTCTGGCTCAGTTCAGCTTCATTTGTGAGCAAAAGCCTGGTTTTAGTCGTGTAACCAACGAGGCTTCAAGATGGGTCAATAAATGTGGTCCCACATTTATTTTAATGGTCTTAAAGGCTGAAGAAATGTCAACTTAGTGACAACGGTAGAATCGCCACAAACAATTCAAGGTGTACGCGAAAGACGCTCATTCGCACACCAATTTGGCATTCATGAAGGACGAAACTGAATCTCAGCTGGATTTCTCCCTTATGATGCCCTTCAACTGAATGTGCTGCACAAAGGCCGTCTGATTTTTCAATTTGTGCGACGTCCGGGGTAACGCAGTGTTGCAACGTGGGTGGCCGTCTATAGGTTACGCCTGCGCTGAGCCCGCCAGACTGTGATAAGAAGAACGAAGAGAACCCTGGACACGGCTGTAGTGTTAGGACAAAACATACAGGGCTTCTGTGTAAATATATAGGATGACTAAATGGCCAAATATGGTCGTTCACTTGTTCGTTGTGTACAGCCAATGGCGGTGTTCCGGTCGTGAACAATTTCAGCCCCAATCCACTGGTCTTATGTTGCTAAGCCGTGTTTGGTGAGCTCCGCCAACGCACCTGCCTTCCGAACGTGTCGTACCGATGGTGACCTTGGGCAGGATGCGTCACTCTTCACATGTACTTTTTCCATGCCTGGGCGCGTCCTGACACGCAGTATAGTTTCTCGAGGAACCGCTGCTTCCGAAGTTATTCAAAACTCAGACAACCCATGAACGGTTTCGTCCTTCCTCCTCGAGCTCTTCAGGTAGCCGCAGTTTCCCTCAATCTTCTGTTCTACCTGAACTCAGATTGTACGAAATTCGCCAGATGCACTCACTTGCACACCAAATCATTTTTGCTGGGAGAGTCAACTGAAGAAGACCCCCAGGTTCAGTTGGATTCTTTAGAGTCTCCAGTCAAAACCAAATTGATGTCTAAATGAGTGCACCCCGCGAGTTTCGTACAATTCAGGTTCAAGTAGGACATAGGCTTTATTACAGAATGCCATAGAGTATAAGTTGTTAGCTGAATGCTCGTACGTGGGTATTGATGAGGACACGGGTCGCCGGGATTAACTGCCCGTCACCTTCACCCACGCTCCTGCGTTACTATGACCTGCATGGTGCAGCCGAATTGTGTGGCGTGCAATTGCCCTCACCTTGGCAGCTACTGAACACACAACTATTGATTTGGTGACAAAGGGGGCTACGTTTGGCTACTCGGACGGGGCCTGAAACTTTGTGTGTGAGAATGCTGAGAGAGTTCATCGTAGGCCGGAGATTTAGCTGGATTCAGTTGACCCTCCCATCAAAACCAAATTCGCAAGCAAATGAGAGTAGTTGGTGAATTTCATCAAATTGGGACTCAAATAGAATACAAATTTGACTGAAGAGAAACGCGAGGACTGTGCCTAGCTGATGAGCCCCAACATGAAGGGCGAAACCGGTCGTGGCCTGTCGAAGAGTTTTCAGCGACCTTGTGAGTAGTCTCATTGAAGTACGTCTACCTGCACGTTAAACCTCGTTGTTACTTGTACACAGCTGTAGTTGGCTAGTCTACGAAGAGTCACGTGCAATGAGTGGTTTATTCCTGGATGTACTTCTGAACACAGCACAACCATCAAAACAGCAAATGAACGAACTGCGGGGGAGAGGTGCATGTATCTCAGAACCAACCAGTAGTAAGTCAGACTTCTCTGTAGGCTAATTGGCCATATGGGTACCGCGCAACATAGTTTTTTAAACACATCTTAGAGGCGTTCAGCTACGCATCGTACGCTGAGAACTGGTACCTAAGTTCATTTTGGAAAAGTCCCGACTTTTTAGTAGTGTACGGACATTACTGTTCGCAGCCGTTGTAAATTCCGCACTCGTTGACCACATGTGCCTTACTAAGTGAAACAAACGGATGACAGTATCCTACGTCACCTTTGTATTACTAAGTGAAACAAACGGATGACAGTATCCTACGTTCACCGCTGTACGCAGTGGAATACTTTGGTCATTGTTCGGAAGATGCCGAACCGGAATGCTGTGGCTCAAGGTGAAGCTGACGATCCTTCATCGTCTCGTACCGTCGCATTACTGTATCATTATGTTTCCAGCCCTTCTAGGACATTATTAACCCATGTCTATGCGGCCACAGGTTTTACCTTGACCCCCTCGTAATGCTTATAAAGCTCCTAGTTGTCGATCAATAATCGGTCAGTCAGTCTCCTTTTTCCTATGATACTAAAGTATGCATTCGTCGCCAGTTTTCATTCCCGAGTCTCTATTATTCTTGCTCATAAGTGACTCAACGAAGAATTTTCGTTACATGGTTGTGGGCGATGTGATACTGGCGGCAGAGTGGGATTCCACTCACGTGATTACTTGGATGAAGGCTTGGAGATGCCCGTCGGGACGTACTCGGGAGCCAGCATCTCACCCTAGTCTACTTAATGGACCCAGGAAAAAGTCTGACGCCATGTGACCAGTGCGGCTTTGTGGCAGCTGAGTAGTGCAGTGGCATCTAGCCGGCCAGGATTTCTGTTGTCCCCCACAAGTCCTTGGTCAGACCATTTCTGAAGTAATGTATGCAAGCCTACCACCCGTATCTGTTCCGAGACGCCGAAGATTTGGAGCAGATTCATCGGAGGTTCACTCGTTGACCCACACTTTGGACACGGAGAATGGCTTCAGGAAGCTAGGTCCTCCCAAATGGGGAAAACGGTGGATGTACACGGAGAATGGCTTCAGGAAGCTAGGTCTTCTCTCATTGGGAAAACGGCAGATGGGATTCGTTCCATAGAGGTCTAGGCCTTGACCAGACCATCCACGGTTGAAAGAGACGTTTCGGAACCAATCTGATAACAAAGAAAATTGAGGCTTGCACGAAAGGACTTTCTTCACCTTACGTGACTAACTGGTAGAATAGCCTTTCCATGGAAAATGCTGTGATCACACACATTGCTCGGTCTGGGCGCAATCCTAATGGTGTCTTGGAAGCTGCCCCGAAGATCGGTAGATCACTCTGGGTAGCCCAGTTCGATCCTCAGGTCTTTCTTCCCATTTCAGTTAATGATTTTGATAAATATGTACTTGATCTGCTTTTGGCAATATCTCCCTTGCATGACTCCTGTCTTCCCTTACA
This sequence comes from Opisthorchis viverrini, assembly GCF_000715545.1. NCBI lineage: Eukaryota > Metazoa > Platyhelminthes > Trematoda > Opisthorchiida > Opisthorchiidae > Opisthorchis > Opisthorchis viverrini. Next base: position 568,083 of record NW_008751936.1, read on the forward strand.
TCATTATCATCGACAACATGATATCAGTGTTCAACACCGATGCTTCATTGCCGTACAACCATGATTTATTTGAAAGCCGTATTGTAAAGAAAAGAGTAAAGCTGGACGGGGAAGGGACTTAGTGCCAGCTTGCCACAATCATTTCGAGGTGCCTCCAGACATTCACTCAGGCGATCTGGAAAGAAACTGACAACAAGAACGCATCCAAACCGAAGCTGGTCAGCTTAATTTTTGTCTAGAACAGTTATCCTGTGATCCTTTCTGGCTGTTGTTACCTTTCTCACCCAGGCCATCAACTCCCGTTATCGCAACATCTTGGGACCTTCAGAACCCCACAACCCAATAGTTTGCACGAATCTGGGCCAATGTTCTCAACTGGAGTTCCATTAAGCTGACTGGCTCCGATTTGAACAAGATGTCGTTAGTCTCCCCTTCCACTCACGCAATTTGAAACCGGTCGATTACGAAACGTACTGCGTACGGTGCGCATGAACGACTCACTGAGTGGCCCAAAGGCGGTGTGGGAAGAAAAGTACGTTTCCTCCATCAAAGGATATTCAACTGATCAAGGTCACCGGCTGAGAAGCGGACTATCGTGACAGAAAAATCAACGTGGTCTTATGCAGTTAAACCGCACAACCACTTCGTCGTGATCATACAGGAAAGACTTGCGGGCTGACTGCCCAAGTTCGATTTTGGTCACGTGCCATGTGGTGTTCAAATTGTTGTGTCGATAAAACAAACCACATGACGTAGAAAGATGGAGGAAGAAAAAGAGGTCAAAGAAGATGTAGTAAAGAATGCGTTCACATACCCTCTGGTTCGGGTAGGTTCCTCGTTTTCCCTAGCGGTAATCAAACTTGTTGCTTTGGCTTATTTCATTGTAGATAGCAGGCAGGTAGTGAGTGTGATTAATATGGGGGATAATATTGACGTAATACACTACTTATAAAGTTTCCGAAACCTCTTGGACAGCCCACGGCCGGTTTCGCCCTTCTTGGGGCTTATCCGGCCGGGGTACTTATTGATTATTGGATTGATCAGGGTTTTGAGACACTCGGGCTGGTGTCCGTAAAGTTTCTTTGGGTTTTCGCCGTACCAGCAATTCGCAATGCACTTTTGTGGCTTGAGTCATTCTGAGGACCGTCTGTAGTAGGGGTTCCCCACCTGAGAAGTATCTACTCAACGCGCTAGTACCATGCCGGGCATTAACGCCGGATCGCGCAGGTTATTTCCTGACTGAATTGGGTATTCCCAACGACCATATCCTCCTGAATTCAACTCTTAGTCATCGTCAACTCAAAGACCTCATAAAACCAAAGTTCCTGTCCTCCATAATAGCCTCAGTGTTTGTATTTTATCTAAAAGAAAGTGAACAACGTATTCGTTGTTGCTCGTTGCTGGACTGCTTCGCTGCCAGCACCTTAGTTCCGAAATATCTACCAGTTTCACTATCCTTTACAACACTGTCTACTCTTTTTGAGCCCGTGGCACGGCGTGGGTGTGATTTTCAGTGAGCTGTTTTGCTTACGATGCCCGATAGTTGTGAATGCACCAATCATTGCCGAAACCAACATTTGACCTTGAACATCATTCTAGCGTGTGACCCTTACCACGAGCCCAAAGACGATCGCTATTATCCTCGTCAATAAACAGTTCATGATGCGTTGACAGCATTCCTAAACAACCTTCTCGAAATAACGAAACATCTTTGACGCGGTAAGTATTGACATACTGAGCTGTGTTCTGTAGGTTCAATATGGTAGCACCCACGTCAATCTTATGGGGACCGGGTATCGAACGATCAATAACCAGCCGACCAATCAAAATTCTCACTGGTCAGCCGGTTTACGACAACAAAATCTGCCACACAGACAGGTTTCAGGCTCTTGGTTTTAACTGCTTACGTAATTCGTGGTGATTTACCGGTTCAAAATAATAATTTACGGTGTGAAATTTTGCGAATGCTTCCACTGTCTTCAAAGTGAATAAAAGATGCACAATGTCGTCGGTAATCGTGGTATAATCCAAGGTGATATCACCTGGATTACTGTTGGCTTCCAAATGGGAGATGTGTATACATTTCGGTCAAGGGACTGGTCTATTTAACGCGAAACCTACCTTGGTAAACGTGATTATCGGGAGTGACAAAAACGGAGCAACAAAAACGTAACAAAAGGTGAGCGGGGGAATTCCCCTCGGTTGACAACCACTGCCCTAATACCTCAACAGAAAGTGGGGATCTTCATAGGCTCTGAAGGGATTTCTCGTGTATGTATGCGTCGAAATGTGTTTTTGTGAAGTACCAATCGGAAGGTATTACAGACAATTCCTGTGAGTAGGTGGAAAACTCAGTATCTTATCAGACTTGGGCGTACTAGAAGTTGACAATGTTTGTACTCGGCAAAACCAAACCAAACGCCATAACCTGAAGTTTATTGAATTGCCACGGATTTCTTGCGAAAACATGTTCGTCAACCCATATTCACTCTAAAGTGGAATTTTTCGGAGTTGGTATGAGCACCCACAAAGCGAAGATCAGGCAGTTTGGACGATTCCAAGTGTTCTGCAAAAACAGTTTGACCTTAGATGCCGCTAAAAGCGATCCTTCACCAGCCAAGATTTCGTAGCCTTTCAATCTGTTGTTAAGATAGAAAAATTGCCAAAATATTTATGAACAGGCTAGTTGTCATGATGAAAAAGAACACCGTTCCACAACTTTCCTACTCATGCTTCTTTCAGTGGCTCCTTCAATTGATCCAATAAGGCGCACCAACAGGTTGACCGTTTGGAAGATGGTCGGTTATTGCAGCATCTGCCTTGATTTTGGGAAGCCTGAGTGTATCTATTGCACTAATTCCTGTTCAGTTTCACTGATTTAGTAGTGTAACCGTATTTCATCATCGCTACACAATCGTTGAAAGTTCGACTTAGACATGTCCACTCCATCTCTTTCCTCGTCAGTATTCAAACCCATTTGGTTCACATGTCTAGTTACTCGTGAGTATGAGCCCATCACGTGCTCTAGAGATATCAAGTTCTTCTGCAAGGAGTTCTCGCTGATATTCGACGATCTGCCATAAGTTGGCCATGAACCTAGTAAACCATTTTCGAACTTGACATCGTCCGAGGTTCCCCTTACAGTACTGTATTTTCTTCGAACAGAATTCTCCCCGCTGGAAGTAAGTACACCACTTTTCTACAGCTGAGTATGAAGGACACTTCACCCGACATCATCATCATCTTCATGAGTGTCACCTGTAAGAACCACGTATTTGTCGTACAGTGGTTTTAGATGCTGCAGTTTCGGTCATCAATGATTTGGTGATTTCTGGGCTGTCTGTTGTCGGTTTGTTCTGCAGCAGCGGGGATTTTGGGACTGCTTGGAGTTCCACGCACGAAGGTTCCACACATTTTGTTGACATGAATAACCTTGCGACGGGAAACCGAGTGAAAGCATAGTGTTAGGGCTTTGCAGTTCGGGATCTGAAGTTATAATGAACAGTTGCCAACTTATTTTCAGATTTCAACAGTTGAATGTGTTTTCGTGCCTCATCGTGCTACTGCTGATGTTCTATGCTGCCAGTACTTTAAACCGCGCTTCATTCCAACCCCGCCATTTATTCTGTGCCCAACAGTATAGCGAGATGAACGAAGAACTCCAAGCCGAAGTGGTCGAACTGTGCGTTACTGCTTGTGAAAAGTGGCACAGCGACAATGAGGTGAGTCAGATTGCTATCGGTCGCCTGAACTTTGACGTTTGGTGAACTGTTTCAACGGCACAGTGTAGATCGCAGCCGAAAAGGTGTCACGTGAACACATGAACTCTACCGTTTAAATTAGTAGCATTCAAAGCGTACCAACTCTGAGATCACAAACCCAGCAGCTGCAGGGGATCAGTTTGATTGATGACTGATCGATACTGTAGTCTCATGAACACAGAGAGTGAACTATGATGACTGCGTGAACATTAATCAAATAAACTCGAGTGGATTAATCGATGCTCATCGGAAATCAATAAGTGAGCTACGGTGCGCGCATATGCCTCAAGATTCGGCTTACTGAGAAATCGTAAGCGTAGGATGTGAGGTCACACACGACGTGATAAAAATCTGAAGCCTTTCAATCTGAGAGGACCTGTGCTTCATTAAATCAAGATTTCTAGAAGATCACTTCGTATTTCAAGCTTTACCTCTGGTGATCGCCATGCACAGAAAAATTCCAGAGTGATTGCACTGCAAACTTCCCAAATTACTGGGTGATTTTGATGCGCGCATTGAGACGACTGCTCATGCTTTCTGGGGCCAATAGTTAGCAAAGTGATTCAAATGGAGGGAAGTTTGTAAATTTGGTTGTGACGCCGGATTGCGTATTTGTTGTGTTGAAGGACTTCATCGCTATTTGGTGGAATCACCCCAGCAAGCAGTCAAGAGGACCTTAAACGATATTCTCGAAGTACATATGAAAAAGCGGAAAGACTATCTGTTGTGGACCACAGTCCTTATTACCGTGAACCTCGGTCTGGATAACCGCCTGATCGCCTGGTGCGCTTGACCAGACCAGCAAAAGTCAAGGAACGTGCTAAGCGGCTGCTCTACTGATCACTGTCGCGTACAAGGGGGTCAAAAAAGTGATACTAAAAATACAACTAATCTGTCAAGGGCGAGTGAAGAACAACCAATGAAATCTCACTCAACGAAAAACGGTTATTCTATTGGCTGCTATGTAGTCCCGTTACGTTCGGAGCTGGTTCTCCCAAAACTAACTTTCGTGTCGCCGTCTGCTCTCTTTAAAATGGAAAGTGAGAAGCCTAAACCATTCCCAAAACATGAACTCGTTGGTCCAATGGAAAAGGCGGTCAGAAAGTGGTCACAGAAAAAAGTGAAGAGATGAGCTATGTGTGTTATTCGACGCAAAAGTGACTGAATTACCCTTTAGTGCAAGCCCTCACTTAAAAGTATGATTAATTTTTTAAATTAATTGTTCAGCTGCAGCACCTTTTTGCGCTTAGCTGCCATGCCAACGGAAGGAGGCACGAGGGTTGGGGAACTGTCAAAGCCTAGACCGAAGCAATCGAAATGGTGAGGTTAGGTTAGAACCACGAACTTTCCGGTCTGTAAGCTAGCGCCTTAAACACTGAGCTATCTCGAGCTAAAACCCACACCTACAGTTGTGTCGAGAGTTTCTATACTCAATGTAGGGACGGACGGAACATTGCTCACCATTTTTCGCACCGGTGTCTGTGGACCGCACACTGATTGTTCTATATCTAACCCTTGTATTCGTTCGCGCATAGCCTGAAAGCGTCACTCACAGAACCATTCACGCTGCATACATGCCCACACACAGATACGCGGTCGAATCATCTGGCGAGCATGACACACTTAATTCCAGAGTCGCATTGATCTTGCGCTCCGCAGACGACTGATTTCGTCCTTCGTGCAGTGCGTCAGATAGACGCCGTCCCCGAGTTTTCGTCAACCATATGTTCTAGCTGAACCTTCAGGCTCTCCTGCAAACAGTCTGTTAGAAGCTGGACACGTGACAGGCTCCTGTCGAATTGTGGCTCGCTACCTGCGATTCGGCGAAAGAGAGTTGTTCCAAACGAATAATCCCTCAGATTCCGTCGAGAAGTGCCCAGAATGTAAGGATGAGACATATGCGGCCTCTGTTCATGGTGTTTTGCGCCAGCAGGCCAACTTGAAACGCCTACATGACCTTATACGAAGCACAGGTAACAGGTTCCAATTTGGTGCCGATTGTCATTCAGTGTGATACTGTTAGGGGTTTTGCTACACAAGGTCGAGAGTAAATCATCAGCTGTAAAAACCACATACCTGTCATACGATGGTGCCACAATCTAGGGAGGTGGGGTAGGTAGTTGTGCATTGGAGGCGGGAGCTGATAAATTGATGCGTAAATACAGGACGGTCGGTGGACTGTTAAGTGGGGGAATCGGGAAGGGAGTTATACATTGAAGACAATAGCTTGGATGCACGAGCGTCATTCAGGGGGCAACTAGGCCATGCCTGATAATGTGGCCCGTCCCTGGGTTTCCGTCCAGTAAGATGGCAATGACCAGCTCAGCTAAGTTTGCTGGTAACGGCTTTTATACTTCGCTTCCAAGTCATTGTTTGACCGCCTCTGGCTCGTTTCCATCTTTCACGTGGTTGTGCGAAAAGAACCCTTCGAGGAAGTCGGTCGACTGGGATACGCAGCACGTGGCCAAGCCAGGGCAACCTAAAATGATCAGTTCAAAGATCAATCCATTACAAACGTACAATAGCTGAACCATTCTGTTGACCTTGTAATCACTTTGATGGTTGTTAGGTACAGAAATGGTGGATTGACCCCTTGGATTACTTAAGTCATCAAGCCATTGTCAGTAACTGCGTTGTAACCATGCTAACTAGTCAAGGTGAAGCTCTAAAATGCGGAGAATGACAAAAAGGTGAAGGGCCTATTGTTACCCCACCAGTGTATTCAGCTCATTACTGCAACTTGCTTAAGAAAGATTCATGTGAGTGGTTTCCTTTATGAAATGATAATGCGACATCTCGAATATCGTGTCAACTGACTCATAAGACGGCCTGTGTGCAGCACATTCAGTTGTAGAATATCATAAGCGGGGGATTCCGTTGAGTCTCTCGTGAAAACCAAATTGATTTGCAAATGAGTGTATTTCTCGAAAACAGTCCAATTCGGGTTCAAGTAGAACATAAGGTTAACGGAAACTCAGGGACTGCGCCTACCTGATAAACAGGCCCCAAGAAGAGTTTTCAGCAACTTTGTGAGTAGTTTCCTTTATAAAAAGATTCATGCTCTTTAAACTAACAATTGCCAGATGAGAGGTCTTGTGACCAATTCCATCTTAATGAAGGCAAAAGGTCTCTTGTGGCTGAGGCTTTAGGGATCCATCCGGTTAAATCATTCACTTTGCAGCTTTGGTCCCCTCTGTTAGGAGAGTTGGTTTTGACGTCATCAGGAAGTCATAGGATGACCTTTCATCTGAAATCAATGTTGGCAGTCGAAAAGGTTAGCAAACACGGTTTATGACACAACCTGCCAGTAGTCAATGGCCACAAGTTATCAAATCTGGCTGCGGAAAACTTTGCCATTGTACAGTCTGCAGGATTCGAACCTGATGAATCTACCTGTGGTCAAAAGTCATACACACAACAAGAGCATTTTGTACGTAGCTTACTCAATTCAGCGATCTCTATATTGACAGAAACCTGTTTTTTATCTTCTTGTTTTCTTTTCACACAGATGGCAGCAAGAATGATCAAAGAAGCTCTTGATCAGAAAGCATCGTCCGGATGGCACGTTGTGATTGGAGAAGGTTATGGCTTCGAGGTCACACACGACGTACGAAGTCTGCTGTTCATGTACTTCAATGGATCACTGGCAATTCTGATTTGGAAGTGTTCCTAATGGTGTCGAGGCGTAAAAATACAACTTGATCGATGTAAGAAACGACTAAAAATCACACTACTTGGATGGTCAGAGTAACTATAAATCGTTAGCAATTGAATGCGAAACGAATGGAGTGACCAGAACAAACTCAGCGTACTCGTGAAAGAGGTCTCTCTATGCGGGTGGGCAACTGCCACCTCCCTGAATTGGGACCCCGCGAGTCAAATCACCAGTGGTTAATGACATTGGAAGAAATGGCCCAATCACGCAGGGGAATTGGCGCTCGTGCATCAAATCCATCGCCTTCAATGCGTAGTTCACCAACAAACGAAACATGCCTTCACCTCCAAGGCTTGGTTGCATGTTCCACTTTTCCGTTTCCCGGTGATCAAAATTGCAGCACCTGTGCCTCTGGTACACGGTTTATAGGTGATAAATTGAAGTGACTGACTGAACTGTGTTGTGGTACAATCACGTCTAAGTACCATGGCGTGGAATCACATATTGACTTGGTCGGAAAAATCTGTGATTTAGGGTCGCAATATCACAAAAAATCAATAAAATAATAAATTAAACTAGAAGACCAGGTTCAAATCCTTACGGAAACATGGGCCCCCACACTACCTGGGGTAGCCACGCCTTTTTGGAGCGAAAAGTAGATCAACCGGAATGAAGCGACCCCGATAAAACTTTGTCCTGTGGCACATGGCTGTGGCACATGGTTTTACAACAAAAATGTGTGGCCTGGTATATTGGTTGGCCACCTTGAAAGCTGGGATGATTTGGAAGCAATTTTGGCCCAATTAATTTGCGAACTATAGTAGATATTTTGTGTAAATAACCACTAAATGGGGAAGAATAGATGTAGCCCGTCTTGGGGTACCCATCCAGGGAGACCAGCGCAGCGGAAGTTGACATTCAAACTTCACTGTCAAATCATCGTTTGCTATCCGCTGGCATGTGTCCACCTTTCGCATGATTCTTCGAGGAACTCGGTCGACTGGCATACGTGGCCGAGCCAGCGCAACCTATGCAGTACGATCAGTTCGTCTATCGAGGGTGAGTTATTTCCCCCCCGAATACCATTCGACGTACTTCAGCATTGCTCGAAAATTCGCCCCAACTTGTTGCCGACCGGAACGTGAAATAACCGAAAATTGATGGTTCTCAATCGGGAAAAAATTTAAGACTAATATGTCGCGCGATATCTGGGGGCGAACCGCCCGGAATGCTATTTTGCGAATAGGAAGAAAGCTGGCATCCTGATTGGTCAGGATACGGGCCATTCGGGATCACGCCCTCTTAGACCGGACTCATCGATTTGGCCATGAATGTCTTAAAGTGAACGGATGGATGAACGCAATTTCTTTTGTAATTGCTCTTCTGATAGCATCACTATGTCCCATTACAGGCTTTCTCAACCTGCCATGTACATTAGTGCGGTTCAATGTGGCTTGATGCCTGGGCAATAAAGGTGAACCGAATCAGCCAATCAGGTGCTGTGTGACGCAATAAACGGTATAAAGCGGTCAAGCCAAAACGGACAGTAGTTTTGCGGAAGAACCCCTCAGAGTCACTGCAGTAAAAAAACTGGTGTGGTGGTGAAACACTTTCCGAGTAGGTTTAACCTCATGGGCTAAAATGCAGGCGCAGCCAAGGATTTGCGTTGCTGAATGCAAAACTCGCGTACAGTTTGGTGTAAACGAACTCGGAATAACTGCGAAATCTTACTGACAGGAAGGTTCATGGTTCGAACCCAACCTCCGCATCTTGAAAACTCCTGTTCACTCTTGAGCAACTTGGTGGTAGCTCCACTTTCTTCGAGTGGCACGGTAGCCAAGCAGTGAAACAGTATTGCATCTAAATGAATAATTTGTTTGAAGTTCAGATGATCTACGGTGAGCAAACTCCACAAGAAGAAATGTTATTAGTGCCGCAAAACTATTCATCATAATTTGGATATAAGCCTAGAAGAAAAGGAGTCACAAAATGAGGGCTAAAAATGTCCGAAAGTAATGAACTTTCCACTCGGGATCTTGCGTCTTACCACATTTCACAATGGTTGCTAGGCTGTTTGGCGAGGCACGCCAGTGATAGGTTTTGTATCACCTATTCACTTCGACGACCTTCAAGAAATATACTCAGGCGTTCACAGCTTACTGACTGATTTATTGCACCGTTTGAACTACGCTTGTGTTTGATTAATAAGTAGGTTGATAACCAGAGGCAAAATACTACTCATATGGTTGCTGAAAACCGTTCGACATTTCACGACCGGTTCCGCCCCCATACTAGTGCTCAAAAGAAAGAATCTGGTGAGATCGAAAGCCAGTCTTGCTTACGTATGCCGAACCATCGTTTGCCGAAGAGAGTGCTGTTTTCCGTGCCCAATTCAGAGTGATGTAAACAAAGAGGTGACCAACCCTTGACTTGGCAGAGGAGTATGAAGAAGATCACGAAACGCTTGGGTGTTGTCGGTGCTACTCGCCCTCCAGGTTGGAGACCGCGTGATCCTCACTGTGTCTGGTTGGAGACACTACAAGATATGGCTGCAAAAGCCGCCAGGCGCAAACGTCGCGAAGAAAGTTCTTCCAGTCAACAGCGGTCGTGTGGCTAACAGATAATTCCTTTGGGCGGAATTTGATTTTCACCAGCAATAAATGAATAGAATTACTGTCCTAAACTCCATCCTAGACCGCTCCAGTCAAGTTCCCTTTCGAAGACCGATTTCTTACCGACACTGTCGGGCATTACACCTCCACCTTTCAGAAACAGTAGAAAGTGTCATTTGGTGGCCATTGTCGCATAAACGTTGCTGATGGAGCACTCCGTGGCTTTGGAAAAAAGCTATTGCCGTCTCCTTGGCATGAACAAGGAGTTGAAAGCGTCAGAAAGTCCATTTGCGGTTTTACGTCCAAGCGGAGAAAATTTTTGCACGAAGTGAGCCTAGATGCGGATAAGGAATTGTTTTCAAAAATAGGTCAAGGTTGTGTGCGTACATTAAATTGGAGCTGGCAAAAAGTGGGGCGGGTTTAATTCTTCGCCCATGCACTTTTTGCATTAGTGGTAGGGCTTATCTGGAGAAGATCCCAACGGTTTCACCCGGAAAATTCCAAAAACTGGTGGTTTTACCAAATTTAAAAATGAGTTTTCAGCAGAAATGTCTTGGATTTTTAATACTTTATACGATAAACCTAGTGCAAACATTTATTTAAAATGCTGTATGATCATTACCAACGTGCCAAGAATGTTTCCACAATTGACCGTGTGGCGAAGCTTATCTGGAAAAGATCACGAAAATTTGACGAAAATAGTAGGGGTAGAGCACCAAGGTTACCAAGAAGCACATTACTAGCCTCTTCTGTCCTGCTAACGAAAAGCATTTGAGATGAGTGTCCTAATCAACAGGTTTGCGCATCTTTGATGAACAGCCCCGATTTACTATAGCCGTTATTAATTTATTCGTTCCTACCCCCAAATTCAGCGGTCTTCTCCCGATCGAAGTAGGAACCTCTCGTTTAACTACAAGTTGCCGGATAGCTGAGCTACCCAGCTATAAGTAGTGTGCCCCGAAATGGTCCACGATCTGAGTATGGACAGATTAGCATTGCATCGTGATCATGTATGGATTCGATTTTAAATTCATCGTTTCTTCGTTACACTCTTCGTCTGAACAAGACCAGCTGCAGTGCTCTGCGAAAGAAAGATATCTCGGCCTTTAGACTACCCTAGTTACTGAGCGATATCCGATAAGTTGCTTAGAGTGACAAAGGGTGTAGACGGGCGATCGTACTTGCCCTGAGACGTTCAAACTTTACGCCAGATGTCCTTCAAACGCATACGTAGATGCGAAACCTCGGTGTGAAACTTCAAGCGGCTCAAATAATCCTCTTCCCTGAAAGAAGGGTGTGAAAGGGTTTACACAGAGTCTGGTTGTTGCTGGTGGTGACTACCACCCCATGCAATTGGTTGAGGAAAATTCAATAAATTTTTGGGCTTATCGATGTCAACGTCGTCCGCGCTGCCCGTTTCATTTCAGATAGTTTGATTCAGCACTCGTCCGTGTGAACACCTCAGGGTAATTGCGATAGGTCACCACAAGGGCAGATGATGATGATTATGATGATGACGATGATGATGATGATGATGATGATGATGATGATGATGATGATGGTGATGATAATGATGATGATGGTGATGATGAGTCAAAGGTTGGCCATCTGTCTGTTTACGCCACTCTGAATTGGGCACGAAAAACAGCACTCTCTTCGGCAAACGATGGCTAGGCATGCGCAACACATGTAGTGGCAGCTGTTTGTTGGAGTTCAGCTGCCAACAGTAAAGAACAATCGTGGATGATTCGATTCCTAGTACGTCGACTCAAAGTCAGAGAAAGTGAAACAAGCACTTTCGAAATTATTGAACCCTAGGTTCTCCACTGGCAAATACATTGCGTTCAGTTAATCCCTCGTGAGAAACTCACGTTGCAAGATTGAAACAGAACTGAATAGACCAAACCGAGCCAGAAGGTAGTATTTTCTGGCCGCTAATCTCATTGGGACTAGGGATCTTTTAGCTTGGGAAGAGAAATATTGCTGAACTTAGAAATGGGTTTTCCACGTCCCAACCCTAATGGCAAAGAATGATGTAAGCTATGGGTGTAGGTGACACGTGACTCCATCAAGACGTACTTTTATGGCATATATTCAGAGGTATCGCGAAGGTAAGGCACAGTTACTTAATACTTCAAAGTAACAATAGCGATTGGTTTAGTACACAACTTCTATAAAGAGCATCTGATTAGCACCAGTTTGTCTCGAAAATTTTGGCCAGACAAGATCGTTTCAGACACGGGTCTTGGATGGCCCACTTGCACCACCAGTTGAACACACTTCCCATTTCGTGATTCAGCTTCATCGCGCACTTCAGCCATATTTTCTCAGTTTTCGGCATCGAACCACAGTGTGTCCGGATGTGCCAAGGTGCAGATCAGATTAAAACCATTTGCGGTTCTGTACAAAGATTTGTCGATATTACTCGCTCCATACATCTCTTTGCTGTTCGATTTCCCGATCACTTCTGTCGATAGTTACCTCCGCACACCTGCTCATTTTTCCGGCATACTACTCGATCAGATAAAGTAGTATAGTGCTTGATCGAAAATGCTACGAGAACGGGGGACATATTTGTCAAAAACAGTACCCGGCAGTCTGATCCACATGAAACCAAATTGGACAGAGTTTGACGGATACTTTTATTTGCACACGAATTCTGGTTTAACACAAGATTTAACTGAAAAGAACAATCACCAACAACAAATTCAGCTGGATTCGTACAGCAGATAAAACCCGATTGGCGTAGAAATAGGCGTATTTAGAGTACGTAGTGTTTAGCTTGCCTTATCTGTGTCATTCTGTATTCACGGTGTTTTCGGTGATATACTGATGGTTTACGCGTCGATAGGACACGCGAATGTATGCACGGCGGTGAAAAACGCTGTTTTTGCCTTCCTGCAACTTTCTCGCACTGAGCTATCACTGCTAAGATGGGTAGGAAACCATTCTGACATTCACGTGTCGTATCGTTTTCCCACTAGTAGGAGAACCAGCTCCGAACGTAACGGGACTACGTAACAGCCAATGGAATAACCGTTTTTCGTTACCGATTTCATTGGTTGTTCTTCACTCTCCCTTGACAGATGAGTTGTATTCTAAGTATCACTTTTTTTGACCCGCTTTTACGCGACAGTGATCAATGGATCAGCCGATTAGCACGTTCCTTGACTTTTGCTGGTCTGGTCAAGCGCACCAGGCTATCGATCGGCTATCCAGATCGGAGTTCACTGTATACAGAAGGCATTAAGGGGACTGTGGTCCACAACACCCACGATGTTTTCAGTTCCTCATGGGAATTCACAAATGTTTCACTGTCGACCGGAACTTACTCAGATCTGCTTCCAGACTCTAGACAAATTTGGAAACCCACCATAACCACGAGATTCGTGAGATATCGGGTTGAGCAGTTTTATTTTTCGAGTAGCACTTCAATTTGACGGAAACTCGGGGATTTCACCTACTTGATGCTTCCCAAGAAGGGTGAAACCGGCAGTAGATTGTCGAAGAGTTTTCACCAACCTCATAAGTAGTGTATTACGTCTATACAATGTGTTCATATATCTCGAATATTATTCCAACACAAACCTTTGATCCGTTCGAACACAAGGACTTTGTAACCTTTCCAAAAAAGTTGAAAAAAGCCTTCCGTGTGTTTTAAACACTTTAGAAACTGAGGAGCTATCTATCTGAAAGAACTGGTTCATGACCAAACGAAGAACGACCATCGACAAATCGGACCAAAAAGTCCATAGCATATTCGGCGGTGCGTGCGTTGGTGTGCTTCGGCGCTTTTTTCCTTTCTCGCTTGTCTAAACAAAACACAACTATAGGTGAAAGTATAGTGTTTCAGGGGACCACCTAAGATTATTTGCTAGATTCATAGTCTTTAAGTCCGCGTCATCCTCGTTCGTAAAGTTCGAATTCTTTTGCAGCGTGATTTTTCAAATGGGTCCATAAGGAACTCGAGTTTCAACTTCATACGAATTTTGGCGTACAGAGCTTCAAATTTCGGACTTTGATGAACAAATCCAAGAGAGTTACTCGTTCGTCACTCAATGCTTTTGGCAAACAAATCACATCGGACAAAGGACGAACCTCTTCAGAAAACCTAACGTGCTTTCTGTCTGTGCACGCTGATCAAGTAGAACTTACAAGGTCACCTCATGTGTCCAGTCCAGCTCCATTCATATCCCCGATGGGTACAAAGATGTGAACCGCTTATGGAAATTCTGATTTTGGTGCGAGCTACTGAGAAAAGGTACGGCATTGTCCAAATAGGGATGCTGTAGACAGAACTTCCGGAAATGACCTGAATGCTAGTGAGGACATCTTTCAGGTTCCTACTGGTAATCGCAGCCACACATAGTTTGATGCTCGCTGTCTGTTCTTCTACGCCAGGTAGGCAACCGAAAGAGAGCAAAGTACCCCGTGCATTAGAGCTCCGTTTACCGTGATGTGTAAAAGATCTCCTTTTCATTGTCCGCGAAGACTGACGATCATATCAAATGTGTAGATTAGTGACTCAACGGACACTTCTAGATAAAAGATACGCGCATGCCGTTCACCACTGGTACCTACAGGATTGCAAATTCCCCCAGACTTTCAACAAACACCTAATCATTGGACAAGTACTCTCATGTATGCACAAATTTGGTTTTTCTACGAGACTCTTGTTTATGATGACCCGTTTCATCTGAATATGCTGCATCCGGAAGCCTCACATTTCAGTTGGTGCGATGTGCAAGATATGGTAATACTTTGTTGTCTAGACGTAATGCACTACTCATAACGCTACTCGTTTTCGGCACTGAAGGAAGGCCACCTGAGACTGTTTCGGATCAGGCAGTTGACCCTCTTAGCTAGGCACCAGAAGGTATATCTTTACTCCAGTGTTCTGACGTGATACTTGTAGGCCTAGGAGTAGTGACACCTATACGAACGTCCCAGTTGAGTTTATTTATTAACGAATACACCGTAGTCATCCTCCGAGTAACACCTCGGAAGTGGGCTCTTCTCAAAATCGTGGCTAGCCCCGGTATTAAATTAGAGCGGGGAAGCTTCATTTCCGTAATGAATGCAAGTCCACCGGGGTCTGAGCGATTCGAGTATCAGAACCCACAGATTCCGTTTCTCGCTGAATGACATATTAGATTAGATTAGATTAGATTAGATTAGATTAGATTAGATTAGATTAGATTAGATTAGATTAGATTAGATTAGATTAGATTAGATTAGATTAGATTAGATTAGATTAGTTTAGATTAGATTAGATTTGTCCCTCTGAGACAAACACCACTGAAGCGGCTTTGGCCATCACATTTGACTGCCTCATTGACAGGCCTTGTTACCAAACTGTCTACAGTGACTACATAATTCGTGTTCTCGAATTTCCAACAGAGAATGAATGAGTGAGGTATGCCAGGAAATCCATGACTGGCAAATATACTATGCTGATGCTTTTGGCATGTTTTTATGGTGTCAATTGGCCCAGCAGACTACCGTTTGCCAAACGATCCACCATTTGTGCTTTACGTCCTGTAAAAAGTAAGTGGAGACCTCCAAGACGGAACCTGGGATGATACCTGAGTGAATATGTAAAAGTAATCAACGGAACCAGACTGTTTTGAATTGCAAATCAGTTTATCTTGTCTCTGGGTCTGGCTTTGGAGTTCCGAAACGACCATTAACCTGATTAATTCAGTGACGGCTGTTGGTTCTCGTGGACGGAACTTCACATAGTAAGAAGGAACCTGTTCTCAGCCTATCAACAAAAAATTAAAGCGTGGTTTGATACCAGATTGCTGTCTGAACTAAAGCCAGTCGGTGCGTTGGGTCATTCTGTGCTCAGAAAAACCGGTGATGCTAAGCGGACCGCGCTGGAATGAGAACAAATTAGTCGGAGGGTCACTGCCCAACACAACCAACTCTCCACTAACCACTATGTACAACACATGTCACACAAAATATCCCTTCACGTGACTGGGAGGTAGCTAATTTCGGGATTGTAAAGGGAAGCGGGCCTTCTCTACGAAGTTAATTATTAGAAAATGCCAACTGACTAGTTACAGACTATTGGACAGGAAAGCAAAACTCTCATATGCATCTTGTTTACAAAAACTGAATATCCATCTTCTCTTTGAACGCGTCTTCTTGAATTCTCCTGGATATTCACTGACTGTTGCTCGAATCCAAGCAAATGCGACTCCAGACATTCCGCAATAGCTCCCACTTTTCAAGAGACGAAAAGTGGATTTACGAGAAAACATACTACTCGCATGCCTCCATCAGTAGTATCACCAATACAATGGTAGCCTGACCTGCGCGGCACTAATATTTCTCGAGCGAATCGTAGTTAGAAGAACAGTCATTCATCTGTCCTACCATCGGCAAAATAGTGAGGTTTCATTGACATACTATTTTCTTCAAAACGGAATAACTAAGAGTCAAGGCGGGCAAACGATGCATGTTGTCCGAACCTTGAGAAGGCAATTGACATGACCAACCAAAGCGATCCACTGGCAAATCTCGAACTCGTCCCAACCAGTCTCCAGTAGATTGCTTCATTTTTGGCATGAAAAAGGTCAGTAGTTGAAGCGGCCTAATTGGTGATCGAATCGTTTACTGAGCTTGGCAGTTTTGTCGCGAACGTTCCGTCGCCAACCGGCGTGAATTAGGGCGGAACTGTGCCTTCCTGGGATATCTTCACAACAGCGGATCGATGATGTCAAACCAGTTGGTGATGAAACCTTCGGCAGTCACTTCAGACGATGTCAAAGGAGGGCAACAGTCCACTCTGACAGACAAGACTGACAACGAACCATACCCCACTCCCCAGAACAGACGTTGTTAACAATCCACTCTGACAGACAAGACTGACGACGAACCATACCCCACTCCTGAGAACAGTTGTTTGACCACACTCTGAGTATCGCGTTTAATTTTGTGTTGCAAATTAGTTGTGAAGCTATCACCAGGGTTGACACGTTGCTCCAAGACTTGGGGAACGGTCCTCTACAGGAGAGGTGTTTTGTATCTGAAGGGAGCCCCACAACACACGTGTTCCCGGAACTTTGTTGAAACGCTAGCCTGACACTAATTGATCAGTAACTCCCATGGGGACGTCAAAGGCAGACAACATTTCTTGTCTCTTTTTTTCACATGAGAACCCCAGTTAAGTTCAATTATTTATTAGTTGCCGTGAATTGACATTCTTGTTCACTTCCGGGAAACCCCTCCTCTCAAAATGCCATCCCTTTCCATGGAGGTCTAAACCACGAGGTCAGTCATTCAAAGAGTATGATAAGCAATCGATTTTTTCAATCGAATCTCTGAACACATAACGATCACCTATACGGCAATTTATCATGTTGCTACGTTTAAATATCCGCCCAACTATTTTTTCTCACTCAAATTTATCAAAAGTAAACAGCAAAGAGCTGCATGCGAGAAGAATGAGTAGTTCGTTGAGGAAAGGCTACTCATAAGGTTGCTGAAAACTCCTCGACAGCCCTTGCTAAGTTTTGCTCTTCTTGGGTCTCATGAGATTAGCGCAGTCCCCGTCAACCCAATGCTCTACTTGAAACCAAAATTGCACGAAATTGGCGAAATGCACTAATTTGCAAATCAATTTGGTTTTTCGAGAGACTCACCTGGAACCCAGCTGAATCTCTCGTTTGTGATTATTTCAGGCAGCTGAATGTGCTGCACCAGGCCGCCTCATGTTTCAGTCGCTATGATATTCGAGATATATCTAAACGTGTATAGATGTGATACACTACTCATAAGGTTACTGAAAACTCTTCGACAACCCAAGACTGAATTCCCTCTTCTTAAGGCTTACCAGCTAGGTGAAGTTGCCGAATTTCCGCCAACCGTATGTTCTATCTGAATATAAAGTAGCCATTGTGTCACATCTTCAGTTGAGGCTCCCTAGCTAAAACAATACTGTATGTAAATGTATGTATTTTTCGAGGATTTATACTCTTTTTCGATCGCTTGATATTCCACTCCTTGCGTTCTCTGGGGAGCGTTGATTTTGCCATCCAAATGGTTCTCTGAAGGTCAGGTCCCCAAACCACTAGAAGAGTTTATCATTGGTGCCAACCTGCGCAAGAATCTGAAACGAACCATACAACTGTGTAACTCCAATTAAAACTGAAGTGAACCTGAGGAAACGGTGGCAAATGGTTCCCCTAGAAAAACTGATCAGCCAGCCAACCGCTCCACATTCCGATTTCTCATCGATACACATTCTAGTACACTGCATTTTATTCGTTCCTTCCATCTATTAGGCAGTAAAACGTACCATAAAGCCGAGCACACACACAATAAGTGATCTTATTACACTCTGTTTTGGTCACTACATCGGTCATTCATTGTGTGTCAACTCACGCCACATTCACGTAAATCTGATCTTTCAAGGTTACCAGCATTCCGATAAAAAAATCAAAATTAGCGTAAACAGTTTGGTAAAACTTTGAAGGGCGAGGGTGTGCTGATCACGTTTATTTGATTTCTTCAGAGAGATGGGAACACAGCGACTCGGGATCTTCCCACTTTTTACAAGGTCGATGGGAAGATCAGACATATCGGAAAAAAAACAAGTTCGTCTGAGGATCAAGTTTGTATTATTTAAGGTACAAAGTGATTCCACATGAACCCCTTGTTTAGACTATTTTTCGGTTGAATACGCTACACATGGCCCGCTCCATGTTGAAACGCTATTCGAGATTGCGCAGTTCACTGCCCAAACGTAACGCACTACTCACAAGGTTGCTGAAAACACAACCGACCACAGGAACTGACAAAATACGCTCAGTTCCAAGTTGCGTGGGTGGGTGTTAACGGAATCCTGGCCGGTGAAGAGATTTCAGCAACCTTATGAGTAGCTCGTTCCACCGAGACTTGATTGTTTATAAAACATGATGCCTTCACAAACTATGATCTGTAGCGGCTATTGTTGACATCTGTGGAATCCACTGTCTCACGTCTGCGTGAGCATGATAGAACTATGTCAATTATGCGAAACACTATCGGGAACGGCGTAGTTTTCAGCGGTAATCGTACGAGTGGTGTGATACACTGTTCAAGGTGAGCATCGTCGATTAGACAACAAGTTCTAGGTAACATGCAGCACCTGGAATTGAATGCAACAGCATTTCGAATTTCGAAGCATTTCGAGTTGAAAATAGAGTAGCAATGAAGTATCGAGTCTGTTTGTCAAATAGAAAGTGGAAAACTAACAAAGCGACCGTTCTGGGAACCTAAGCTTGATAAACTGTTCACCCCCGTTCACGGTAGAGTTCTTGCTTTCTTGAACACTTTTTCTAACGTCTGGTGAGCAAGGCGACCAATTGTTGAATCAAGAAACTGTTTTCTTGTGGTTTACTGCAGAAATTGAGCCCCGGATAGATCTTATTTTAACCCTTGGTGAGATGGACTATTTCAGCCAATACAAATCTAGAAGTATTGTAACCCTACGTACTACTAATGAAGCATAGAAGTAGTCTGTGGGCCGGTGTTCAACCTCCACCCGAAAGTGAATGGAATTATGGAAATTGTGCAACCGCGTTGCAGTGTTTGTTCACTCGCGTTCAAAAGTCAATGAAAATTTAAGAAATGTCTAAGAGGACGCGTGAGAATATTCACTTGTCAAAAACTCTGGTTACATGAAACATTCTCTCTCGTATCCAATGGCGGGTAACTGCCTAGTACGGGGATAAATAGCTTCGCAGCAAAGGGATTCCTTTCTTTCATTGTAAGCGACAAAGAGTGGTCGAATCCCCTGGCTGATGTCCCAAAATTATTATATAAACTGAACAATTCTGCTGTAGAATTGTGCACAGTGATGGTAGAAAGTGAGTTTCCTCATTCTTGACAAATTTGTGTGGATTAGAAACAGAGATTGCATTCATGTGACTGTCAGATATCTTGAGTGTGCTTACCTCCGGGTTTGTTCGCCAGAAGGGTACTGATGTCTTGACCTGCAACCGTCCACTGGTCACAACTGGTAAAGGAATACGTTTCCAAGTACGGAATTGGATAAAGCGGGATACACTGAATCATAAAACTAAAGCTGACCGCCACGGATGTACCGAGTTACTTGACCAAACGAAATGTAAACCGAGATCAGCCAGGCATTCGATGGAGCCACTCATGAACTGACCAAAGTCGTCCCATCCTTCGGTATACACTTTGCACCTACAAAGTGTAAAGTCGTGCTCGTGGACGTGCAGTCACTGAACACGCCACTTACGATCCAGGGAGAGGCACTGGAAGTTGCGGAGTGTTTTACGTATCTGGAAAGTTTTATTAGTCCTGATTGTAGTGTGACAGATGAGGTGAATGCACGAATCTGCAAGGCTCGGGCCGCGTTTGCTAACTTGAGACACCTATGGCGTCAGAATGGTTTA
>NW_008751936.1:590046-591356 GCF_000715545.1 Opisthorchis viverrini
TGATGATGATGATGATGATGATGATGATGATGATGATGATGATGATGATGATGATGATGATGATGATGATGATGATGATGATGATGATGAATATGATAATGAGGGTGATGATGATGAACAGAATGTTTTGAACCCCACGTCAACAGCAGACTAAACGTGACGGACTGAAATTTGCGTTTGTGTGAGCAAAGCTGACGAAATTGCGCGGTCGTTCATTTTAGCAAACAGCAAGGAATGAGAGGTAGCCTGAAGTCGCGTCTGGTCGTTCGCGTTAAACGTCCAGGACGATCGATAAGCGGAACAATATTATAAAGAAAGGTTGGTGGTGATGCCTTGACAATTTCGTTGATTCAGCTTGAATTGAGTGAAATCTCAACACAAATTACAAAAGTGTGTATTCCGGCGTTTGCGTGCAATGCAAATTTACATCAGACAAACGTCTGACTAAAATTCGGGGAATGCGCCTGCCCGGTGTCAAGGGCCAAAAGGGGTGTGGGGTGTCAGTTTTCAACACCCCCTTATGAGTAGTATTCCCTCAGGCTGAAAGATAGCACAAACGAGGGATTAAGCCTGGATTCGCCTGAGTCTTTCGTTAAAACCAAATAAGTGTAATCCACCAAATGAGTGAAATTTTCTTCTCGCGTCGACAGTAACCTGGAGGTTATGCCTACTTAGTGAGCTCCAATAAGGGCGAACCCGGTCGTGGACTGTTGAAGGGTTTTCAGCAACTTTGTAAGTAGTGTGTGTCGTCTCAAGTATCGTGGCAAAGGAAGCATAAGGCATCCTGGGTTAGGATATTCAGATAAAGTGGACCATCAGAAACGATACATTCAGCTGGGTTGAGTTCAGTCTCCCGCCAAAATCTTTGACGAAATCTGTCCGGTCCGGTTTCAAGTTGAAAACAATGTTGCTGAGACCTTGAGAACCGCACCTATTTAGTAAGCTCTCAGGAAGTCGAAAACTGTGGCGGGCTGGTGAAGGGTTTTCGGCAAGGTTGTGATCGGTGTGTTTCATGTAGAATTTTTAATCTAATCTCTGATCTTCTTATCATTATTTCGATACTGACACGAAGTCTGAATATTCTTGAGCATTCAGCTGGATGACACGCCAACATTTAGTTTCCACCGTAAAACAACTTGAAGTTGTCAGTTTCCAAGTTTTCCGCCATTTATTTTGGTACGATTATGCGTAGTTATATACTATATTATATTGAATTTATTATATTATATTATATTATATTATATTATATTATATTATATTATATTATATTATATTATATTATATTATATTATATTATATTATATTATATT
>NW_008751936.1:591438-596612 GCF_000715545.1 Opisthorchis viverrini
CGAAGCGGTATTCTTGAAAACAGCCCTTTAGCCACTGGGTGCACTAAACGTCCAAGAGAATATGCAGTCCATGAGAAGCTGAAGCGGAACTGAATTGGTGTGGACGATAAAATTGATCGCTTTCATTCATCATCTAAGGAAGCGCATATGTCTGAAAACCCGATGGAAATTAGGGAACCTTGTACCTGGGACGCCCCGGAGTCCCCGGATAACACGAGATGTGTTTGATTCCGTGTCCTAATGTAACGGTGATACTACTGATGGGGAGGCATGCGAGTAGTATGTTTTCTTCTTGTAAATTCGCTCCGCGTCTCTTGAAAACGGAGCTCTATTGCGGAATTTGTGGAGTCGCTTTGAGCAACAGTCAATGACTGTCCAGAAGAGTTCAGGAAGACGCGTTCAAGAGAAGATCGATACGCAGTTTTGTAAACAACATGCTCCCCTATCCAAGAGTCTGTAACTGGTCAGTTGGCATTTTCTAATAAATAACTCCACAGCCGAGGCAGTTGACTGAAACTCAGAGATTGCGCCTAGCTGACGCGCTCAAAGAAGGCCGAAACCGATCGGTTGCCTTCGAACGGTTTCAGCAACCTATGGATCGTGATAAAATAAACGTTTACATTCTACCTATCGCACGGAATCCTCACGCTTCACGTTTGTGACTCAGGTTAGCAAGAATGCTCTCGTCATGGGGCACTGTGTCTTCGGAGATTTTGTATCAGACGGATTCAAGGAACACATTAATTCATTTCACCCAGATATCACTCTACAACCAGCAACCGAGCATCATCGACTGCCTGCTGACCACACGCCCTTCTGTTGGCCTCATTAATGAGTCCACGATTTGGCTACGCAACCGAACACCCTCAGCTACTCTCATTCAGTGAGGCTGGTTGGACTGAGGCAGCCGGTTTTAGTTAGACTCAAAACATCAACTGGAAATTCTTTGATACCGATCGGGTAGTCATGGTTTCAGACAGGTTCGGTAAATAATCGGTGAATTCATTGGTTGGAAACGTTCCGCTTTAGACACAAAAGCTTCGTCTGGCCAAGCGAACAAGTTACCGGGTTTGTAATGCATTACTCATAAGGTTGCTGAAAATTTGTCGTAGTAATAGTGCGTTACAAATATATACATGCATCGCGTTTTTTCGAATATCGTAGCGACTGAAACATGAGGCAGCCTGGTGCAGCACATTCGGTTACCTGGAAATATCACAAACGAGAAATTCAGCTGGGTTCCAGGTGGGTCTCTCGAAAAAACAAATTAGTTTGCAAATGAGTGTATATTCGTCAAGTTTCTAGGTTGATTGGGTTTTAAGGCAGCCCGAGAACTAATCCGTAAGATTTTTCATGACTAGCCGGGTGTCTGAGTGAGGTTCATATTTGTTGGTTAATGGGGATGACGATAGATTGGTTGGGGAGGGGGGGTCGTCTTCATATTGAATCCGGATTTTACGGCCTTACTTTTCCGGTCTAGGGCACCTTCATAGGCTATTCCCCTCAGGGGCCGTTCACAGATTTTGTTCGCCTGTGTTCGTCGAGGGGTGCCTGGACAATTGAACTTGGGTTGGGGGTGGGTGGTTAGGTGAATCTTACTCTGTTTGGGTTTTGTACTTTTAAACTGATAACTGTACACCGTCTCGTGTCATCTCGGCCGACCGAGACGCCTGCCAGTTCTAAGCCCTCTATTTCTAGGTTGATTGGGTTTTAAGGCAGCCCGAGAACTAATCCGTAAGATTTTTCATGACTAGCCGGGTGTCTGAGTGAGGTTCATATTTGTTGGTTAATGGGGATGACGATAGATTGGTTGGGGAGGGGGGGTCGTCTTCATATTGAATCCGGATTTTACCGCTTTTCCTGTATAGGACCCCTTGATGGAATATTCCTATTGGGGTCGCTCACAGATTTTGTTCGCCTGTGTTCGTCGAGGGGTGCCTGGACAATTGAACTTGGGTTGGGGGTGGGTGGTTAGGTGAATCTTACTCTGTTTGGGTTTTGTACTTTTAGACTGATAACTGTACACCGTCTCGTGTCATCTCGGTCGACCGAAAGCCGCTCTCCACACGCCTGCCATTTCTAAGCCCTCTGTTATATTCTATTCACGCTGGGATGCTTGGCGATTTCCTCAGGCTCGGCCACCAGTCGCTGTGGTGTGAATCTTAGTCCTCGTTTCAGAATATGTCCAAATCTGTCCTGTGCCCAGCGCATGTCCTACCATTGCAGAGTCTTCGATTATCTCTTGATGCTCATTTACGCTTCTCGGTGATCTGTTAGTGCATCGCTTATGCTGTCTTACATATATACACCCTCGTACGGTCATTATGTTTCATTTTGTATACACAGTTCTATCAAACGGAAAACGACCGTTCAGCTGCACCAGTACCTACTGGAATCCTACCCTAAAGTTTGCAGCATTTAACACCCTTCTTATGGTCTCAGATATCCCTGTTTTGTATGGAAAGACCGTTGTTCCGACCCACCCTTGTTCGGGTCTTGGGCTGGGGCCAATACTTGTCTTACTTACCGCTTCATCGCCACCTTGAATTCATTTTTTTTACCTCAAGTTGTGCTGCTCTCCGAGTGACCTCGTCTGTGCGCGGTGCTCTTACTTTACCAAACATTGTTGTTTACCTTGGTCACAGGCTAAACTTCATTTGTCTGAAGACTTTCAGTTGTTTCTCTATTGATTTTTCAACCACGTGACAACCTGTAGACGTATGTTTTGCGTAGATGACTGATCAAAGTGAAACAAGTGGTAGTATCTGACCCAAAAGAATGTAGAAGAGAACACAAACGATTCGGGTGTCTCGTCGAATCGGTTGTAGAGAATGGAGGTAAATTGGCCGAGTTCAGCAAACAATTTGATTCCCAGTGGGCCGTGTCCTGTAGCAGACCCATCAGTGTGCATCTTGCACTCTTTTTCTCCCCTTCAAGACATCCGCCCAAGGCTATACCGACGTCCGCTGCAAAGCGTGATATCAGCGGTTCCCATCTCCCTTCCAGCTAACAAGCTGTGCCACGTCAAAAGGGTCATCCATATTGGAATCAAAGTGAAGAAACGCTTCGCGTTTTGGTGCTTCTGAAGCATCAAAACGGATCCGCTGGGACGACTGTGTCTAACTTAATCAACTTTTTAGTAAGAGGTTTCAAAAATTCGTAGAGCTCTCTCTCTCTCTCGACCCAGAAACGTTGTCAACTGTTTGGAACCTTTGTTCGGCCCACCCAGCATCACGCCACGCATACGAGATCAAAGTACCACCGAGTGGTCTGATTTCTGTGTCCACTGTACACTTTGACACCAAGTTTGACGCACAGATCATCGTAATCGTTCATTGTGGCCTGAATATTCAAGTTATTGCTGGCTAGCCATCACTTTGCCATCGTTTGGTGGGTGTTTTTGGTAGGATAGATGTATGATGAGAAGAAAAGAGATGACACGCAGCCTACTATAAGCGGGTCCCCAACAGACAGGTAGGGATGTTTCTATGATTAGTTTTACGAACAGGATTACCTTTCATGGGATGCCCAGGGTTTGTGCCAAACTTATGAGTGGTATTCAAAGATTCCCTGACATCAGGAATATTGATACGGTTAAACAATGAGGAAGAATTAGGCGAACACATCTGGCTGGAGAATAGTCAAAACGAGAGATTGAGTTCAGTCTCTTCTCATGACTGAGTCATAACGTTCGAATCCTTTGCCGTTCAAGTGGAAAATAAGCTTTACAGAAGTCAGCGAAATAGGCTCATTTGCAAACTAATTTGGTTTTTGGAGAGACTCACCTAAGACCCAGCTAAATCTCTCGGTTTTGATGTTTCCAGGCGAAACCGATCGTGGACATTCGACTAATTTTCAGCAACCTTGTGAGTAGTATATTACAAAATATACATGTATCGCGATATCTCGAATATCGTAGCGACTGAAACATGAGGTGGGCTGGTGCAGCACATTCAGTGGCCTGTTTCGAGAAACACACTCATTTGCAAATCAATTTGGTTTTCACAAGAGACTCAACTGAATCTCTCGTTTATGATATTCTACAACTGAATGTTCTGGTCTCAAGTAGAACATAAGGTTGACGGTCACTTGGGGACTGCGCCCACCTGATGAGCCCGAAGTGGAAGGGCGAAACCGGTCGTGAGCTGTTGAGGAGTTTTCAGCAACCTTATGAGTAGTGCATTACAAAAGCTTGATAGAAATTTGTGGGCTGGGCCAATCGGTGGGAACTCAAGGAGAACCAAACAGGTGGTGAGCTGCTCGAATGTTTCATCGACTTTCTGGATGTTGTCAAGATGTATCAGCTGATCTGAAAGAGGTTCACTACCCTCAACGTCAGTCAGTGTCGTGCGAAAATGCAGTCTAATCTCCACAAAAGCCTTGCAAACTCCATGCTCTATTTTAACCTGAATAGAATGGAAGACAAACATTCCACAGTAGTTGTAGTCCTTCATGAACGGATAGCGCAGAGAGTGATGTACTATTGCGAATAAACCCATGAATTCTATGTTGGCCTGAAAGCATTCAATGGTTTCAAACAGATATGTCCTTATTTTTAGCGGCTGTTGGCTGTTGATCAACTGGTCAAACCTGGCAACTAACTTTTAGATTTTCCGTCACCCAACAAAGAAAGACATCGATTGTGCGCCACTGGGTGAATGACGCCTGGTCACGTGGACTCAAGAAGTTGAGCGTCAATCGTTCATCTTATTGGCTGAGCTGTGCCTGCGTTTCGGACTGGACATCACAAACTGAAGGATATTTTCTAGACAAGCCCAGCCAAAAATTAACCCACGCCACCCAGAATAGATGAGAAAAAAATAGGATATGAAACGTGTACTTTTAGTTTTGTTGAAGAGGGTGAAATTGGAAAATGGCATTAATAATTTTCATGAAAAGGTCCGTTTTTCGGTACCTTTGCCTCCAAACGAACTCAGTAGCTGTCCACCAAAGATCGATGTGTGCCGAATTGGCGTTTACATTTTGTAGACGTGCCAAAGGGATTCGATGGTTTGTGTGTGAGCTCAAGTCGTTGGATCCATAAAGTTTTCCGTATGATTAACCATTGAAGTCTGCAAAACCCGCCAGTCGCAAACTTCGCGAAGAAAGTTCTTTTAGTTAACATCGGTCGTGTGGCTAATGGATAATTCCTCTGAGCAGAATTTGATTTTTGC
>NW_008751936.1:596955-615968 GCF_000715545.1 Opisthorchis viverrini
AAGATCCTCTTATGTCTTTTGATGAGGTAGATTCTTCAAGCTGTGGTCATCTTGAATAAAACGGCTTCTGAATTACCTGCAGACACGAGAAGTACTTCATAGACAATGGTGGCCAAGCGTGCGTACCCCCTTCCTGAAGATCGATGCACAATACACTCACCCTATTAACAGTCGATGAAAAGCGTCCATTCTATTGGTGCCTAGCTGCCATGCTACTTGAAGCAAGCTGATATGACGTCAGGCTTCCATACCCCGGACAGGAACAGTCGAGGTGTTGTTTTCGAACCACGGACCTTCCGATCAGTAAATTCACACTTTAACCACTGACCTACCTCGAGTTCCTATCAAGAAAACACACTACACTGGCACGGTTTCCACTCTGGAAGATCAAACTAGGTCATACTGACTCGCAGCTTTTCCAACACCGGTCAGTCCAGATACTTACGCTGCTGGGTGGTCAGAGCAGCATAAAAAGGAAAGTCAAACGAGGTAGCAACACTGCTGGATCCCGATAAGTAACACGTGTTTTCGTTGGGACCAACGGTGGATTGAACCAAACCTGTCTGTTATCCGGTCCGCCCTGTCATGAAAAAAGTGAAGATGATTGGATTAAGGGATGCCTGAGCGTTTGTGGGAAAACCAGGTGCCGAATATCTGCCGAATATGCCGACATTATGGTTGAACTGACCCTGCAAACACGATCGTCCAGTCGAGAATCCGTTTTTCCGTGTTTCCCAGGTAGTGGATGAGAGTGCCTCAGATGCCCTGGTTACAGAAGCGTAGCAAATCTATTAATTCGGCTGCCATGCCTAGTTTTCATGCCTAATCCGTTTGCAGGAACTCGTAGACAGCCCACGATCGGTTTTGCCCATGCCTAGAAACATCATAAACGAGAGATTCAGCTGGGTTCCAGGTGAGTCTTTCGAAAAAAACAAATTAGTTTGCAAATGGGTGTATATTCGCTAATTCCGTGCAATTTGGTTCAAAGTAGAACAGAAGGTTGACGGACACCCGGGGACTGCACCTACCTGATGAGCCCGAAGTGGAAGGGCGAAACCAGTCGTGGGCTGTCGATGGGTTTTCAGCAACCTTATGAGTAGTACATTACAAAGATAAACCGTATGTTTCTTATGAGTAGTACATTACAAAGTTTAAGCCACAAAAATGGCGCACTTGATGTGACATGCACTGACATCATCATCTGAGTTTTCCGGCGAGCCGCTACGTTCGACAGAATCATCGAAAGGCTGTTGTACAGTCACACGTTTTTGCAAGGTGTTTATCGGAAAACCATAAAACGTATTTGGAAAAGACACAAACAGGAACAGAAGCACAATCAACCGATCATATTTTTCACCGCGTTGAGGAATTTCATTTGTGCAACATGTGCAGCACGATCAAGTCTTTCAAGTGAAAATCGATCGACAGGTGGCGTGCAGAAAACGCCATATGTATAATCAGCTATTCAATTACATAAAGGAAACTACTCACAAGGTTGCTGAAAACTCTTCGACAGACCATGACCGGTTTCGTGCTTCTTGGGGCTCATCTGGTAGGCGCAGTCCCCGAGTTTCCGTCAACCTTATGTTCTACTTGAACCCAAATTGGACTGTTTTCGAGAAATAGACTCATTTGCGATATCCCGAACATCGTGCCAACTGAAACATGAGGCGGCCTGTGTGCAGTTCATTCAGTTGTATAATATCATAAACGAGAGATTCAGTTGACTCTCTCGTGAAAACCAAATTGATTTGCAAATGAGTGTATTTATGAGCTGTTCATTCTTTTCACCCCACCTTAGGCTGATATCGCGAAAGAGGGAGCTAGCAAGTAGAGCGTTCTTCTTCTGTGACGTATGACTGCACGCAATAGCATCCAGCCTCCAGGGCGTTCCGGTCAGTCACTTAACTCGTTCCCCTGCAAGCGTAAACTTGGAGACAAACACAGGGTTGTAAGGGCGGTGAGACACACTCATACAACCATATCGATCGTGGGGCGATCACTCAGATGGCTCAGTGGTTCGAGCGTGAATTTACTGACCCGAAGATCCGTAGTTCGAACACGACTTCTGCCTTTCGACTTCCTCTGTCTAGGCTTGGGTGACCCGGCGGTATCCCAGCCCTCGCGCTTCTTTCGGGTGACACCACAGTTAGATAACGAAAAGGTACCACAGCTGAACGATTTATTTAGGATCGAACGTGAGTTTGGCAATCCGAATCTGAATGACTCTTCTAAACAAAACAGAAACAACTACTCGCCACAGGACTCTATAGATCGTCTCACGCGATTACGTGGGAACAAAATGCATTGTTGTGTCAACCAATAATCTCGTGTGATAATCTGCCTTCAGACCACTGGGTTTCATGGAACAGTCTTGACATAATCGGTTTGGAAAACTAATCGTCAGCCCTGACGTAACTGTGGATTTGTCAAGCCCCTGACACAATGGTGTGCAGTAGTGTGTGACGAAAGTTGGTAACTCACACTAAGGTGCTTTTTCCGAGTCTTGTGTCGAATCTCTCCGATGGGGTGTACGATCGAAATGACTTTTTTAAAATTTTAAAGTCAAACTAGGGAGAAACGAAATGGTGCATCTGGTACTACTGGATTTCATCCAGAATTGATAAATTAACCGGTTGTTGATCAATTGGTAGTCGATCTGTTCACTGAGGTTGACCACTGGTTCCCATAAGGTTCGTCAAAATGCGAGGGGGCATCGGTAATGAGTGGGTGTTTCCCAAAATCTACTTGTAATCACACAGCCTCTAAAGAGTATCTAATATAGCTAACCTGAATGGTTGTTGGAAGTTACACCTTCACGTGATTTGATTGGTCCGTTTAGAACGCGCGCCGCATTGTGGTCGCTTTGCATCAACGAGTTGGTGCGTTGTATATCTTCACGTCACCCTGGAATAAAGATGACCCACGAACCAACCCAATGATTTAAGCCGAACCACAATGCAACAGGGATCCTAAGCGGACCAATCGAATCATACGAAGGTGGAATTTTAACAACCACTCAGGTGAGGTATATCAAAAAGTCCTTAAACAATATGCAAAAGCAAGTGCTCCTGCAGGGAACACCTGCCCAGTCGAACCCGGCCAATGCCTCCTCGCATTCTGACGAAACGCATGCCAACAGTTCGTGGAGCTCGACGATCAGTTCAGCTGCCAGATGATCGAGAGCCAATCTACGCAACTGATCTATCAATAGCTCGACATGACCGAAAACGTGCATGTTCCAGTCTCGCTATACGGATGCCTCCGTTACTTGTGCACAGCTTCGCCTACTGGCGAGCTAGAATAATCTCAGAAAAAACTGGAAAACTCAAGACCAACTGTGACCCTGGACGCTTTTTGACAGATTTCACAAAATTGCAAAAACAAGTTTCCAGGGACGTCATGTGTAGGCATCCATGACATAACGAGAGGCTCACGTCTGAAATTCATTTTGTTGATTAAAACTGATGTTTATCATCGAGAAATGTCGTTAAAACAAAAGGGAATGACAGTCCGACAAGCCGCCTGAAAGCCAGAACGCGGTTCTGTAAATTTTTCGCTTTTACGCAATTACTGAACCATTTTACACATAGTGAGGACTCAAAAAACCACTGGTGGGTCATCTGTGTTCACGAAAGTTTTATGCAAGAATCATTGGTCGTTTATTCACACACACACAACATGGTAGCAAAAAGTCTACGCAAACGGCAAACAAAGGTTCCATTTGGTCTAGACAACACATCGTTGACGTCAGCTCAATGCAAGCTCAGTGAACAAATCAGTCCAATTTGGGTTCAAGTAGAACATACGGTTGACGGAAACTCGGGGACTGCGCCTACCCGATGAGCCGGCCTCATGAGGGGCGAAACCGGTCGTGGGCTGTCGAAGAGTTTTCAGCAACCTTGTGAGTAGTTTCCTTTATCAAAATATAGTGCGGCATCTCGAATATCGTGCCAACTGAAACGCGAGGCGGCCTTTGTACTGCACATTCAGTTGCAGAATATCA
The DNA here is from genome assembly GCF_000715545.1 of Opisthorchis viverrini. Lineage (NCBI taxonomy): Eukaryota > Metazoa > Platyhelminthes > Trematoda > Opisthorchiida > Opisthorchiidae > Opisthorchis > Opisthorchis viverrini. The sequence goes on from NW_008751936.1 coordinate 600,962, forward strand.
TAAACAAGATATTCAGTTGAGTCTCTCATGAAAACTAAATTGATTTGCAAATGAGTGTATTTCTCGAAAACAGTCCAATTCGGGTTCAAAGTAGAACACACGGTTGACGGAAACTCGGGGACTGCGCCTACCCGATTAGCCGGCCTCATGAGGGGCGAAACCGGTCGTGGGCTGTCGAAGAGTTTTCACCAATCTTATGAGTAGTTTCCTTCATGAAAATCAGAAATTTATTTCAAAACACGAGGTACAAGCGTCTTAGAGCTGGCATGGTTTAATTAACTTGGGTTTACACCTATTGAGGAGTCATCGGATGTTTGCACACATGGCTTAGCGCAACTCGCATGTGGAATTCTCTACCTTGCTCGTGTGCCCATCCTCATGGACAAGCCCAAAATCCGATGTCAGCTGATTGTTTCTGCTCACAGTATCCTGAAGGAGGGCTGTCACCTCGTCCAGTTGGCTAGGCATTGGTTAGCGCTATTTAGTGAAAATCTTTCCTTAAAACGGCCCACTAACGTGCTACGCCGTTCGAGCCGTCTAGACTGTATCGCTCAGTGGCTAAGGCCCGAACATACTGACTGGAAGGTTCGTGGTTCTGACCTAACCCCCGGGGATCTCGACTGCTGCAGTCTAGGCTGACAGCATCTTAGCCCTCGCGTCTCCTTCTGGTGGCATGACAGCTAGCAACCCAAAGGGTGTTACACCTTAACGACTCACACCTTCATAGCGAGTTGGAAGGTATTCCGATAGGTTGGCACATCCTGTCTTGCAGGTTACTAAACACCAGATACTGTTATATCTGACTGCTGCTCCCACTCTAGTGTCTGGTGGCTGAAAAGGAACACAAAAATTTTATTGTAACAAGCCGGCCTAAGTTACAACGGCCTCGTGCTAACTAAGAGGCAGTTTTCGACATTAATCCAGGCTGTCTGAAAGGCATTTTTAGTGAACACCGACCAATACTCACCGTGCTTCTCTGAACGCTGATCATGTTCGGTTGTGCTTCTGTGGCATGCCTGAACACTCATCGGCTTTTGCTGACTTGACTGAATGATTGATTGGCCCGGATGCCTGCCGACCTTCCTATTTAGAGTTTGGTGGAGTAGGTTCCGGGCGTTCTGGGGTTTATTTCAGGAATCTGACCTCCCTGACACAGGTACCTGCCTGGGTTCGAACAGGTTCCTCATTTTTGTGCGGTTCCATCTCGTAATGAGGTTCCCCCCAAGTGACGGTAAGGAGGGCGAGAATTCAATGCTTTTGAGAAACGAAACCACAACACAGTATGCTGTTTAGTGATTTAACACTACCCCACTCACTATGATAATTTACGGTTTTCTTAAAAAGACCAGCCCATGAAATGAGGTAAGCTTTTTCCCGAAAAGCTGATGGCTTCACGGATGGCCTCCACTGTACTGCACTCGTAACAATCGTTAGCTTACAGGACAATCCGAACCATCATCTTTCACCAAACTAATCAGGCGTTTCAACGGACTGCGAATCTTGTGAGTGGATGGAATTTACGCTGCAAATATTAGAGGCACTGCATAGCTGTTAAGAATCATCTCGAGAATATCTAGGATGCTTCGAACCGCATAGTTTTCCAGGATTGGCCGGTCAACAGTGTGATGAAATGCCATCTTTGAAATTTCCGTCTGAAAGATCTTGTACAGTCTCCACCGCAAATAACTGGTCTTGATCACAGGCTTTTCGAATGAACAGTGAAGGTTTCCGCAGACGTTGGTTCAGCTAAGCAGTATGTATATACTGGTGATATCGAAGATACAAAGTCGTGGATTCGTCCGCGTATGCTTTCAGTGGAAACCAGATCAATATTCCCCTCGGTCTATCTGGTTGCTAGCCGCTCGATTACTGCCTCAACTGCGCTGGTCATTGCCGTCTCCCTGGACGGGACATATCAATCATTAGTCATTGTCAGACATGGCCCAGTGGCACCCTCAATGGAACTCGTGCATCCAAGCTGTTGGCTTCAATGCGTAGCGAATGTAGCCGCTAGAACCGATGTGCGGCAAGTACGCGACGAGACGGTTAGAGAGCGAATTTACTGACCGCAAGATCCGTGGTTCGAACGAGACCTCTGCCTCTCGACTTTCCCCGTCTAGGCTTGGGCAACCTGACAGTATCTCAGCCCTCGTGCCTCCTTCGGGTAGCATGGCAGCTAGGCACCGAAAGGGTGTTACAGCTGAACGACGCCTATTTTACAGCTGATGATGAAGACTGGCAGATTGAGACCGGTTAAAGCGGATCCACACGGCCCAGTATGCATGCGCAGATGAGAGAGTGAGAAGTGGGGGACTGGGCCAGGTGGAAACCAGCAATAAGATTGATTAGGCGGACGTTATATTGCCATGCAAGCTAGCGCCACGATATACAGTCACGAAGTCAAGTGGACTGTGACGAAATCAGGTCAATTTGCGTATGCGATGGTGGACATTGGGGGTAGCCGTATGAAAGGAAAACCATTCTCGCAGTCAAGTGGATGTCAAGGAAGGGGGAATGATCCACTGTCTCATACCCACAAGCCATCGTGCATTCGAAGAAACCATCGATACGAAAAACTGTGGATGAGTTTATGTACTGAGGTAGATCATCTTGGTTTCAAGAGTAGACGATTGAACCAACAGGGTATTGTGTACCCCCGGACGAATTGCTCGCCCCCCCCCCGGAACAAGAGGCTGTCACCACGCGGGAAAAAATCAGTACGACGCTGTGGAGGGAGCTTTATCTGAGTAGAAGAGTAGCCGATTGAAACAACAGGGTATCTTGTACCCCCGGACGAATTGCCCGCCCCCCCCCCCGGAACAAGAGGCTGTCACCACGCGGGAAAAAATCAGTACGACGCTGTGGAGGGAGCTTTATCTGAGTAGCGATATCAGACACAAAAAGAGAAGAATTATGCTTTCAATGACACACTATGGGAAATCCATCGAATCAAAGTGAGGAGCAGAAAAGATGGAGACATCATCTCCATGCGAATCACAATCATGAATTTTGATGACTGAGGTAAGTGAGAGAGAGGAAAAACACACGGATATTCATATGTTGCAAAAGTATCGCGAAAAGTACAACGAATGAAGGAAAATAGTGGTTAAAAATGACGGGGGGCGAGGGGGCGAAAAGTCCGGTGTGCTCAGCCGAGCACCTAATTGAGAACAGTAATAGTGCGTGGTACATCGATCGTGATTGGAGGCAGGTGTTCGAGTAAATCCACTTCGTGCAGATGTCGTTTGTGTTTGGCGGCAACCGCTTTGTTCAGTCCGGGACCTGCAAATGGAAGGCGAAAGAGTGAGGTACTACCGAGTAGAAACAGAAACCGATTGCTAGACACGCATGCATACAAACAGCAATACCATCGTTGAATAGGATACTTCATTGGCACAAAATCTATGATTTGTTGTTACTCCCAGTAATGTACGTCAAGATGCGCGGCAGCCGGCGCTGCTCACCAACGGTTGGCAAGGATCAGGCGGTAACCGGTGGTAGCCTCATTCACAATCACCGTCATTACGAACGTCTACACTGATGCTTAACTGCCGTACAGCCATACAAAGTTTTTCTAACGTACTTAAAGTCTTGAAGTGAACGAACGAAAGGGTTCAACAAGGAGAGACCCGGTGTTACCCTACCACAACCATCCTCAAGTGTTGACACGTCCAAGTGCTGAATAAGACCGCCTGGAAAGAAACTGACAACACGAACGCCAGTGACATCGATCAGCCGCAATTGCTTGCATTGTCTCCCGCCAAGGGCATGCGGGGTCACGCGTCCCCATCCTGCAAGGCGTACTGCACCAACAACACGTAAACTCTTCGTAACCTCTTTCACACCCTTCTACAAAGTCATCGGTTGCATCATTATGACGGGAGCCATGGTGGACGGCAGTTCAGCATTCGTCGTATATGGCAAGGCAATGAAGTTGCTGGATACTCACCACAACTGAAGTACGGACCACACAACCGAATGCCCGTTTTCTAATTACCTCGTTAGGATGTCTTTGGCGCCATTCGACACCAGCAATGCTTATGAGGCATCGGTGGTAAAAAAACTGAAGAGGCCTCACATCGTCTGCCCACAGAGGCCATGACTTGCAACCATACAACATTACAAACGACCCTGAGACGTAACGGTATGCCTTCTAGATGCCACCAAGCCAATACGTGGCCAAGTCAGCGTAACCTGTGCAGTGTGATCAGCTCATCTATCGAGGCTGAGTTATTTCTTCCGAATACCATTTGATGTACTTCAGCATTGGTGATCCGGTGTTCCCATCAGTTTCGGGCAATGTCTCGGAGACATCGATGGTAAAACACTGGAAGTCTTTTGATGTCCTCGGCACGCAGCAGCAGGTTTCTGATCCATATAGTAATATGGAGCGCTGTAGGGTTGTGAGACTGTTCACCGGGACTTTACTACTCTCTTTGAAAAATGGCGAGTGCAGACCATCGGTTGAAGGAATAAAACCTCAGGCCAGATTCACGTTGCTGACAGTGGGTTGATGTTCCGAAGAGAGAAAAGTGGAACGTTGGAGCTCAGAGTGGTAGACCGGTTGACAGCAGTGCATCATTCGATGGGTGTCTGGAGCCCAGCCATCCCTAATAAGCGAACATCAAATCATTTGGACGGATGTGTCACGTGGAGGACACGGACCAAACGAAGGAATGCCCTGATTGGTCGAAATGCCAGCCAATCCGAGTCGAGCACCTTTGACTCGACGCTTCTCGAACCCCACACGGAGATTCTAACACGACCTTGTGGAACATTGTGACTACCCTATAAATACAGTAGTAATAATTTTCCTTTCTCTCCATAAACGGCTGTCTAGAGGTACCGTGCCTTTTGATATAACATAGTGGGCGCAACAGGAGGCTAAAGGAACGATACAGAGTTGCATTAGCGTTCAGCAAAATGTGTGAGGAGGGGAGTGTGAGTAAGGGTCGACAAAGCTGCAATGGCAAATGGTACTTCCCGGTCGAGGAGCTGAAGTACTCCACCTCGAGCCTCCGACTCAAAAGTCTGACCCGCGAGGCAGTAGGGCTTTCTTTGGAGACCCCGTGCGGAACTGATGACTCAATAGTCTGACCTTGTCGGCCGCAGTGGACTGGCCTGACCCGAACAGCCAGAAATTAAATGGCTGCTAATGCGGTTGCGAACAGCAGGTTCCTTTCGGGTAGGACCAGACTCTTTAATTTCAAAAGCGTTTCGACGGCATCGGTGTTCTACAATTCCACTCAGCTTTCTCGCTGATCAAGCTGAAAATAGACGATTCCAAAGAAACGTTGCTGGAAGTACATCGATCCTGTATACGCACAGGAATAGCTACAAGAAGAGACAAGTATATCTCCAGTTCACACGGATGCAGTCACGTGAATAACGCCGATTGGCCAACGAAACGAAAGAACCATATAGACAGCAAATGCGGGGACAACTAGATAGATCATGTAGAGCAACACTTACCGAAGTAACTCATAAGAACGGGCAAAACAATGAGACCGGTGATCGCACCGAAAACAATGATGCCCAGATACATGCGGAAGTAGAACACCTGGAATAGTCGCGACTTGGAGAAAGCAAGAATCACGATCCCACCAAGTTTCGTGAGAGTGATACCACGGAGGATCTGTAAGAGGAAAGATCGCATGCAAACTCTGATCTGCTTTATGACGAAACATTAAGCATATCGAGAGCAATTCAGTGCACGTGAGGAGGGGGAGCATATGTTAACAGTAGAAAGATCATTGAAAAACAAGTCAACCCTGCAAGGCTAGTCTGTGGTCAACCTCCTTCACAGAGAACCGATAAAAAGTTACACGCTATTCACGCGGCGAGATGGATCAAGTGGTTACAGCGCGAATCTACTGACTGGAAGGTCCGTGATTCGAACCCGAACTCTACCTCTCGACTTCCCCAGTCTAGGCTTGGGCAACCTGACAGTATCCCAGCCCTCGTGCTTTCTTCGGGAAGCATGGCAGCTAGACACCGGGTGTTACGGCCGAATGACTTTATTCACGGTACGCATCATCATCATCGACAGCATGACATCAGTGTTCAACACCGATGCTTCACTGTACGCATAAATCCACAAATAAGACAATGGTCATTTCGATGGCAGGGTGAGGATGTTGGGGATTTTTTCCTTTAATTGAATCCCGAAAAGTACTGCACATCTGCTTCATTCTTTTTATGAATCGCTGCTGTTCATAAGTCACGTGCCGGAATTTGCACAGTTTTAAACCGAATAAAAAAACAAAACTGTGGCACTTCGAAGAAGGCCTTACTGACTTCGAACAATAGTCCGTTCAAGACAGAATCTTTTCTACTGAATTTGGAAAACCTTCACGTACTCTTGCCTCAGTGGTAAGAGCGCGAATTTACTAACCTGAAGGTCCGTGGTTCGAACCCGACATCTGCATCTCAACTTCCCCGAGGCGAGATGGCTCAAGTGGTTAGAACGCGAATTTACTGACCGGAAGGTCTGTAGTTCGAACCTGACCTCTACCTCTCGACTTCCCTGTCTAGGCTTGGGCAACCTGGTAATATGCCAGCTCTCGTGCTTCCTTCGGGTGGCATGGCAGCTAAAGTGTCACAGCTGAACGATTATTACTCCCACCTGCATTACTTAAATAGCTGTTTGTTTACTTTAGGCCATCGTTTGTTACAGCGCCGTAATGAGGAAGCTCACTTGGGTCGTTCCATGGATTGTCCCAAGATAGTGTATGGAGAGATCCCTTGATTATTCCGCGTAGTAACTGGATACCGGAATCGTTTGCATCCATTTGAGGCCACATGTGAAACACGCAATGCAGGCATGCCAGCCGGTTTATTCGCGATGGACCTACCTTTAGGACGAAGGCCGACAGCACTGGAAATGTTTTCAAACGGATGCAGACGCTTCAGGTGAGACTTGTCTCCTTAACCGGGGGCAAGGTGGCCCAAGTGGTTAGAGCGCGAATTCACTGACCGGAAGGTCCGTGGTTCGAACCCGACCTCTCTTCTCGACTTCCCCTGTCTAGGCTTGGGCAACATGACAGTATCCCGGCCCTCGTGCAACCTTCGCGTAGCATGGCAGTTAGGCACCGAAAGGGTGCCCCAGCTGAACGATTTTTTTTGCTGTCTCCTTACCCAAGATAATCATCAATGCGCATCACCGCACAAAATATCCAGAGGCACACGCCTTCAGCGTCAAACTTTGAAACAGGAGAATGAGTCAAGTCGTTTGAATTGTTCGCACTTTGTGCAGAAAGCCTTAATGTCCATCAGTCCAACCCCGCCAGACACACCCATAGAACAGAAAACTGTCTGTCGATCAAAACCACACAACTGGCTCGTTCTTGTCGTCAACCCCACCCATTTTTGCAATCAACTTTATAGCAGATTTTTTTAATGAAAAAAGTCCCACGTGGTGTACATTATATGCATAAGTTGATTAAGGTTCTCCCTGTGAACAGATAGAATATGAAGACCGAAAATTTCTCTCCGTCGGCAAGTGAACCGACGGCAATGCCTCGGTGTTTCCATCCAGAACCATTCAAAATTGGCCGATAGCTTAATGGAAATTTAGACGGATTCCGGATACACAGCCAGCAACCGGTACTGAAATATGATTGGTTGTTGGACCTGACCAGAGATCGGTCGGAGATAGGCTCGCTCGTTTGACCAATCACGTGCGAGTTAAACCTACCGGCCGTTATCTCACCCAGCTGAGTGCGGTAGGGCGCCTCACTCAGCAAACCATATCAGAGTGAGACTGACACCAACGCACTCAACCTGGTGTAGCTGTGGTGATGACAACAACAACGATCCGAATACGGGAAGCGCATAACCTAGGCATGGGTTAGAAACGAGGTGCTTCGGGTTGTCTGATGCCGGTGAGTTCAACTAATGGAAGTATGATTTGAGTGGACCGATTTCGTGATAGTCATGGCTGGATGGTGATAGTGAGAACCTACAGGTTAGCAACACAAGGTGCAACTGTCTGGGAAGAGTGTAGTAACTAGTACCTAATAAAATATATTCCCATGTGTTTTACTCATGAAGTAGACAAGTGAACATGAATCTGAAGACGAGGGCCGGCAGCCAATATGAAGGCGTCCATGCTGGGTTTGAATCCAGGTCATTGAAACAAAAGTGTGAGGGGCCGACCACATAAATCAGACTTTTCAGCTCGATAGGTCAGATTCTGGGAGATGAGGCGAAAAGTGGCTGGATGAGTAACAAGACTTACCGAACTTCCCATGTCGGTCAACGCGCTTCTGGCACGTTCCAGTCGGGTCGGTTCGAGGCTCACAGTGAACGCACGCACAATATGGGCGCAAAACTCCACACCGATCCCGATGGTCTATGGGTAGAAAAACAGTAATGAGTTGTGGCGGGGGGTCGTAACACGAACAATGAAAGACAAGGAGAGATGCATCGAACAAGAGAATGCTTACCACGACCAAGTTGACCAGTGACAATGCGTTTAGATCGATATGCCACAAAACCATGAGCGCCAGCATACTGAGTACAATGAAGACCACACCAAGCACGACCATAAGAGTGGCGATCAGATTCAGACCCAAAAGAAGAAATGTGACGACGGTGATGGCCAACAGACAAGCGCCGACTTGGATGAGTGCCTCGTTGACGATGGTCACGTATTGCTCGTAGAAAACGTAGAAGACGCTGATGAAAAATGAGTGGAAAAAATAGAGCTATGGAATTGACATGGATCTGATATCAACATGTTGGATGTTTTAACTCGTTCACAAAACGAACTGCTGTGGAAAACTGTTGGGTTGGGGGGGGGACCCAGTACTGATTCAGTCATACAGCAATAGTATAAATAGTCAATGCCTGTGATAACAGTCCTTGTTTTTTTCCAAAAAAGTGAGGAAAGACTGGATGACGCTGTCCTTGCGCGGATTCACAAAGAGTTGTGCACATTACCCATCATTGAGTTAATCAGTAAGCTACACGATCTCGAGGTATCTATTACATCTAACATGAGTGGTTGGCAACTTCCAAAATTGCCTCTGAATACTCTAATTTAGGGCTATTGAGTCGTCTTGAGACGAACGGCCTCGTCGCCAAGCGCTCGGAACCGCTTGGCCGGCAATCTGGACAGAAACTGACAACAAGAACGCCACTGCCATTGATTTGCAGCGTCTCCAACCAAGCTTAGTGGGGATCTCGCGATCTCCACCCTGGAAGGTGAGTAGCACCGACAGGACCCAGACGTTTCATAATCTCTTTCATATCTCTCTCTGCCAAGTCCAACGTTGACCAACTCTGCTTCCGCCACTCTGGACTGAGTACGGAAAACAGTACTCCTTCGGCAAACGATGGTTCGGCCTACGCAACACATGTCCCAACCAACGCAGCTTCTGGTACTCGACAGATTCTTCAATGGGAGTCCCCGTTGCGCAACCGAAAACTCGCTTTCTAACTGCCCGGTTATGGATTGGCCAACACCGACCCACACGAGCTAGGTTCCTGAGAAACTGGTTGTCGAAAACCTAAGGATGTATCAGTTCCGCCGCTCCAACGGGCCGAATCTCACAGCCGTACAACAAAACAGTCCGTACTGTAGCCCGAGATACCAACAACCGACCAGCTGATACTAACCAGACTGTCCACCCACCCATGGGGATTTAGATAAGACGAGATGTACAGATCCCAAACCATACAGTGTGCTGAAACAAAAGTTCAATGAATGGAATCGCATTTTATTGCACGTGGTTTTATTGAGCAATGTGGGCACTCACCTATAAGCGTAAACAGAGTTGCGTGGGGGGGTTTTCGAGTCCACCGGATCGGAGTTGTTTGCTCGCCATTCCTGATTAATCTCATCGGCCACACGACGAGCGCCGCGGAGAGCGTTGATAAAATCATCCGGTTGACTCAACACCGAATGATAGGTCATGAAGTAGGTGGAACTGGTTTGATTTTGAGTATCGAGTGGAACCGCGACACGATAGGGTGCTCGACCACTGGAAAAGCCGAAAAAACCAGAAAGGTTGGTGCCCAGTGGTGTTTCTGACTCGCCCAACAGACAGTGAGATGTTCTGAAACCAGCTAACGCTACCCCAGGGTGTTAGGGTACAAAAAACTGCGAGGACATCCAGATCTTTCTCCGGATACGACGGGGTGACAGTCTGTAAAAGACGTCCCGATAGAATTTCCGGGAAACCTGAGAGAAATGCTAAATTCATTTGAGATGAGAATTCAAAGATGGCTCGATATCTGACCTTGAATTCCCGAACGATTGTCCATAAAGAAGTTGCAGATAGGAAGCGTACGGTTGAAAAAAAAATTGTCCATCAATACGAACCCAGCAAGAAGATCACACGTTCACCTAGTTTTCGTGACAGTCCAAAAAACGTTATGATTCAAATGAAGTTTGAGCTTCACAAATAGCCCGTAAGAGACGCGGGAAAGCCACCGCGACACAATTCTGCCGCAGTCGACCTCAGACAGGATGCCGACCAACAGTGAAGAACAAGGAGTGAACTAGCTCTGGGTGGGCGGTTAAACTCAGAGAGAGCAGTCGGTAACAGATTGCTAAAACAGCGTCCAGGGGGAGCCCACTCTTGGGGTGCCTGCCTGCCATGCCACCCGGAGAAAGCATGAGAGGTAACATATTGCCACGTTACTCAAGCCTAGACAGGAGCAGTTCGGATGCAGAGGGACCTTCCAGTCAGCAAGTTCGCGCCTTACCATCTGAAAAAGGTTTTCAGTGAGTTGGGAGATCAAGAGTCACACAGAGGAAAATTCCATCATTATACCCAAACGGAAGCAATTCGCCGTACGAAACTACAGCCGCAGTACAGCGAGAAATCATCGGAACGGCGTGCTGCTGACCGAGGTCACATGACAGATGAAAACAAGCCAGTGTAGAGGAATGGCGGTGATTCGAGGTCATTCACAAAAGAGCCGTCGTTGTCAAGAGATTGGGACTCACTTCTCATTAGCAGATTGCAACAAAGTAGAGGCAAGCATCTTATTTAAGTTACTTAGAAATCCAGTGTTTTCAATATTATTTTTTTGTTGAAAACTGGCTTCCCACTCAAATTTCCGCAGGACGAAAAAATTTTCATGCGCAGGACAAACTGTCTGAGACACGCTGGATTCCTCATCGCCTAAAACGAGGGTACCACCTGTGGTGTGCTGCAAATGGCGGTACAACTTCTATGTTAGTTCTTCGTTTACTGTTGTGCCCACCATGGTATATATGAAGGCTCGATATCTTGAGACTGTCCTTTATGGAGATATTATTACAACTCTTTTTCATAATGGAAACTACTAACAAGGTTGCTTGAAAACTCTTCGACAGCCCACGACCGGTTTCCCCCTTCTTGTGGCTCATCAGGTAGGTGCAGTCCCCGAGTTTCCATCAACCTTGTGTTCCACTTGAACACGAATTGCACTGTTTTCGAGAAATACACTCATTTGCAAATCAATTTGGTTTTTACGAGAAACTCAACTGAATCTCTCGGTTATGATATTCTACAACTCTGTCTACAGTGTTATCGCAGAATGTTCCCCGCGGTTGCGTTACAATTTCGTGAAGGGGGCTAGAAGCACCGAGGCTTGCTGCCCGATCCTGATTGGCTGATATTCTGACCAATCAGATCATGCCTTCGTTAAGTCCGTAGACCTTATTAATAGTGTGTTACGTCTATAAAGTAGGCATGTATTTTTGTCGGAGTTCATATCGCCGGATGATTAGAGATCTATTCTGGGGGTCAAAAATAACCAAGAAGAGAGAGAATATGGGCTTTTGCGAAAGCTTGACGACTCACCCTTTTGGACAGTCCATTGTGGGATTTTGCTCGAGGAAACCAGGTAAGTAGTGATTGAAATCAGCCTCATTCGGACGACCGTCGACCAGCTCAACTGGACAGGTGACACAGTTCGACTGAGGTTCACTGGCCGGGCACAGATCTGTGCTATTTCGGAAAACACGACAGCACATCGGAGAACCATCGGGATCGACCCAATCAAAATAATCATCGATCCAAGAAGATGGTGGTTGTGCGATCCACGAGCTGAAAACGCAGTTGGGCGGTAAAGAAGGCGCAAACGATCCACGAGCTGAAAACGCAGTTGGGCGCAAGATTTCATCTACAACCACTGGCGGGATTATTCAAAGTCGGGCGGAGATTTACAGTTCAGAAAGTACCATAATTAAGGCTTTGTTCTAAAAGGGTCACGAGGGAGGAGACACTGTGGAGGGGTTTTGCTGTGCCTGACGGATACGATGGATCAGAGTTCCGCTGAAGTGTTTACGTGCCGTGATCTGTCAACTTGCAGCAAACGTACTGAAGAGTTCTCCTAATCTAAACAGTTCGACATTTTGTAACTGCCCAGAAGTGACACCCATTCGGTGCATAGCTGCCATGCAACCCAAAAGAAGTACGTTCAAATGTATTAAGCAATAAGCATATATCTGGTGTGGGAGGAACTTCATCGCTGAAAGCAGACCCCCTGGATGACAGATCATCATACAGTACCACTGTACTTTAACAGCCAATAACAACCGCTTAACTTTATTAAGTACTTTTCAACCAATAAGGGAGGGGACCACAAGGTCAACTCGTCCATCCGCAAATAAAGTAATAATAATAATAATCGACCGGCTGTAACACCCTTTCGGTGCCTAGCTGTCACGACAACCAAAGAAAACACGAGGGCTGAGATACTGTCAGACGGGAGCAGTTGAGATGCTGGAGGGTTGAGTTCGAACCATGGGTCATTAAGTTCACGCCGTAACCACTGATTGACCTCGTCAGTCCGAATCAGCTATGCACTTTAGTAGATCGGCGTTGTGATGCTGACGAAAAAGTGCAGTATGGCTACACCGACTCCTAGGAAGAGTTCCAGTCATTGAGGGTCCACGGCCCGCGGACTGGATCAATGCACAGGGGAACGTAACAATTGGTCCAGTGTTTGGCCAGCCTAATTTACCAAAGATTAAAGGTTGTATTTGAAATAAAAGCACTCACCGAAAGGTTCTTGGTCCGAACCCTGTAACGACTCAATACGCGTGCTTTCTGGCTAATTACGAGAGACTGATAGGGTCCCACAGTTGATGAGGACAGGCTAGAGTATCAACAGTTCATTCAAACACTTACTAGGAGGCCATTTTCGACGCGTCACTGACTTTTCCCATCAACGAAGATTGCGGACAGCCGACGCCGCCACAAACCTCGTTTTGACCCTCAGTCCGATTGTACACATGTCCTTCGGTCACCACAAAGTAGAGCGGCGGACCGATACGGAGATCTTCGGACAGGGCATTGAAATATTTCAGCATGTAGGAGTCAGTTGGCATAGAGAGGCGCTGATCTAAGCCGAGATGCATTCCGTTCGGGATAATGGCAACACAGAAGCAGATCCAAGCAAGACTGATCACAAAAACGATTGGACGAACCCACCGAGAAAGGACGAACGGGGTGAGTACGTTGGCGATGAACCGGTACAGCCAGGGTGTCGAATGGGATTCTGATTGCATGAAGTAGAATAATGGAATGGAGAGAAAACAAATGACAGGAAAATCTTCACATGCGTGTTACCAAGGCTGGAGTACGGTTAAATAACCTTGAGAAGCTGAGGTAATCAATCCGTGCGCTTTTTACCGAGTCCTTCGTTTCGATGGGTCATGCAAAGCTTGGAGACCAAGCAGAACGGCGTAAAAACGGGTCTTAGCCAGGCCAAATCGGATATGATAAACTGATCAAATGGCATGCGGTCGGTGGTGATAACGACTGACCAATCATGTTGCTCGTCAACGCAGCAACGTTAAGCCGTCGAAACCACTGCTGTGTTTCTCTGAGCTTGCTTTTGTTCTCCCCCAAGAACGTTTGAGTCATTGTCTGCTTCCGTTTGATCCCACACTGTATGCTGTGGTGATTTGAACTAACTGCCGTCTACTCTCCAATGCCGCAAAAAGACTCAGAAACAAGCGAGTACAAAAGCTGCAAGCGATATCGCGGTATAAATACCGTACTTTTGACCTTGAATCCAGGTTAGCCAATCGGCCTTGTGTGAACACTTATCATCCTCGGCCGTTGGTGAATTGATTGACTGCTTGAGCGTCCAATCGGCAGCTGGCTTTTCTGGCCCGGAGGCTTGATGCCTTCCCTACTGCGAGTGTGGTGGAATTTGCGGGTCTCAGCAGATTTTGGACATTCTGGGGTTATTTAAAAGAAATCGACCTTGCTGACAAATACATACGCACACGCTTGCCAAACTGCTTGTTGGTGTTAAAGAAAATCTGTCTCGGTATCTCATCGCGGGCCCATACACAGGTGAATGGATATCACACAATGTTTACAGAATCAAAAGGTCAAGCCAAATGCTAGGAGCGTACGAGACGAGTGACTAGATACAGGATGGAGGATTGGTTTATGTGTAGTTTTAAGCCTATAGAGAGTGGTCTTTTCGTGACATCTGACGAAGTCGAGCAGAGTTGAACTGACTAGGATGATTGTAAGGACGGCGTAATGAAAAGAGATCTGAGGGACACAGGTACTTCTCATCACAGACAAACTCCTGATAAACCTGTCAGCCGCGTGCGTAGAGTTATTTTCCACCCCGCTTGTTTGACCGACTCGATCCAGATTTCCGGGCTTCTACAGTTGTCACATTCTTCTGTCGAAAGCTTTGGATTCTTTTCACATCCTCCAATCGAACAAGCTTCGTTCTGAATCCTTTCAGTGACCGAGCGAGACATTACCTAGAATTTTATGCCCATATTTGACCAGAGTTAAAGCGCACGTTCTTTGCAAACAAACGTTCAGAGCTGTCACCTGGCCGTCCCTTCCATCAGAACAGAACGGTCAGCAATGGCCCTCACTGTTCCCATAAACGTGCTTAAGCACCATGACATCGCCCTCATCTTTGAGGACCAAAGCGAGGCACAAGCTCTGTTGAATAAACTGACCGCCATCATACCATCATTTGGCATGCGCCTTGCACCTTCAAAGTGCAAAGTCCTGCTTCAGAACGT
>NW_008751936.1:620519-649656 GCF_000715545.1 Opisthorchis viverrini
TGATGATGATGATGATGATGATTGATGTTATGTTAAGCACCAAAGTTATGAGATAAAGTGCTTAATAGAAAAGGGGAATAAGGGACAACGAACCACAGAGTACTCACCAACCGAGGTTGATGATGATGATGATGTTAAGCACCAAAGTTATGAGATAAAGTGCTTAATAGAAAAGGGGAATAAGGGACAACGAACCACAGAGTACTCACCATGTTCACCGAGGTTGGGCGAGTCGGTATTGGTAAGCTGCACGTCGTCCAGTGCACTCGAGTCGAGCGATACCGAATCGACTTCGCTCACACGGCGTTCGAATCTGTCCGGATAGTCATCAGTTTGGTCATTCCTCACATGGTTCACGGATTCCGCAGGGTCTTTTAGACCACAGCAACAGAAGACATCAAATCGGTTGGCCTGGTTTTTTGAAAACACACAACAAACAGAACAGGGCAAAGTAGGGTTGGTCACCGTGAACGCTGAAAATCGGTACAAACAGGTAACTTTTTAAAACAGCCCAGCAATGAATTATTAGCGCCAATCGTATTGGCTGTAACACCTTTTGGATGTGTATAACTGCCTACCACCTGAAAACAGCACTAGGACTGAGATACTGCCAGGCCTAGACAGAAGCAGCCGAAATGCAGAGGTTGGGTTCGAACCACAGATTTTTCCGCTCCGCTCTCTCAAACTCAACAGGATGATTGGAAACATCATTTGGAAAGCGTGTGGAGGTGATCGATAAAACAGCCTATGCAAAAAGGTTTGTGTTATATCTGCTGATTCGCCAATGTGAGGTATCTGCTGCTGACCCGCTTCAGTGCCTAGTGCCGGAGAAAAAAGACTCACAGAAGGAAACTCAACAGCCGTATTCCGAAAAAGCGAGTGCGAGAGCGCGAGTGCAAAAGTACAACTTTCTCAAGCTATTTATTGGAAGGACACTGTCTGAACTTGGTCCAATGCTGACGCACGCGGTCTGGCTTTGGTACGAGGCTGTGACGAGCTGCATATTGCGGGGCCATTGCCTGATCAACGCTGACTCGTGCTGTCTGGGTTTGATACAAGGCTGTGGAGGGGGCGTTGTCTGTCTAGTCAACATCTGGCGGAGCTAAGAGACTGCGGGAATTCAGCGGTTGCTCTCAGGAATGTGACCTTGCTGATAGTTTGATAAACAACGGGTGAAACGACCGCTGGACAACGTGTCGTCTTTGCCACACAATCAACGAAGTGAATCAGTTACCAGCCCAATTTCAAGGCAAACGGAGAACCAAAAAGGGTGAGAGTTCGTTTTCGAAAAAGTTTGGTGACAATCGGTAGATTTATTGCTGGGCAACGTTTCGCTTTTGACCCAAACGCTTCGTCAGGCCAAGCGACTGGGTTCCGAGGTTGGTCGAGATTTGAGGCGGAGGGAGAACCAATCAGCTAAGTCAACCTAAATCTCTGTTGGGTGTCGGCCGAGGGAATTTTAGTGTGTTAGAGTGGTTGAACAAGTGCTGGGTCGGTGGGGAAACCTACATGTGTTTGGGTTCAGCCTAGGATCTAGTTCTTCTGGTTCGGTTCATTTGACGGCCCTCTTGGACGTCGTTTGAACTTTCTGTCCGTGTGTGTGGATGAGCTAGTGCTAAGAAAGTTG
This sequence comes from Opisthorchis viverrini, assembly GCF_000715545.1. NCBI lineage: Eukaryota > Metazoa > Platyhelminthes > Trematoda > Opisthorchiida > Opisthorchiidae > Opisthorchis > Opisthorchis viverrini. Next base: position 622,147 of record NW_008751936.1, read on the forward strand.
CGTAAGAGGGATGCTGTGACCTTTCGTCGGGTTGGGATTCCCACCCCCACCCCCGGGTTTGCTAATGATTCTACGTGGACTGAGAACCACACAGTCACGTGCCAACTCGGCTTATCTAAGACCGCTTTCCATACTCTCGCTAGCTCCACACCCTCGATTCTATTCACGCTGTGATGCTTAGTAATTTCAACAGACTCGGCTATCAGCCGCTGTGGTGTGAATCGCAGTCCCCGTCTTAAAACTTCCACATTCCCCAGATCTATTCTATGTCCCGTGTCTAAGGCATGTACCGCCATCACTGAGTCTTTGAACAGCGTTTGGTATTCTTCTACATTCCTTGTGGTTTGTTAATCCTTCTTTTATGTTCACCACTTCTGGTGTGCAATTCCCTGGCAGTTTGTCCTTAGCGCAATCGTTGCAGTTAATTTTATACACACAGTCCCTAGTCCTTTCAACCGGCAGGGGAACTTTCAATTGCCCCCAACTAGCAGATCAAGACAGAGCTGCATGTTGGGGAAGAGTTATTTACTATCCTATGCTAAGGCAATGATCTCAAAGCAAGAAATTGGTTAATTAGTTGTCCCATCTGACAGGTAACGTGTAGTCTAACTCATCGACGAACAGTCCGTAATAGTTGCGGCGAAACCGAATTCTACGAACTTCACCTGCGTTTGCTCAGTAGTCGCCATTGGGTAGTGAACAATATATTGAATTGGACGTGGGCAGATAGTATAGAGAGGCAGAATGTGAGTCTATAAGAAATTAACCGTAAATCTTGAGGAGAACTAAGGAAAAGCTTACAGCTAGATTAGACCTTGGGCAGTTAGCAACACAGGATGGCACACGAAGGGCAGTGTGCTTTCGGACAAGTTTAACGGGAAAAATGTTGTTCAGTTCAAAGTGAGACAAACCCAGAAATGAATGTGAACAAATCATCTACAGAAAAACGGTTGAGGCAAGTCGACTTTTGTAAACATAGAACCAGTACAGTCTTGAAACTTGAGCAGTCACCGGAAGGGGTAATGAATTAGCCTGAGGAATAGGGAAACAAATAATTACGCAGCCACGTAATTAACAGGTTCTTATAGCTAATGAGACGTCCGGAACATGGAGCAGGGGAAAGATTCATTGAGATAGGGCTTGGAGACTTGTTCTTCCGATTCAGGGCACTGAACATTTTCTACTCGGGTACCGTTGGTCTATGTGGGTCACTAGACGTTGGGACAGTTGGGTTGTGGGGAATAGGTGGATGTTTGTCGAGAGAGAACAACCGAGTAATTGGGTAATAGCAACTCACCGCACGTCTCCGGGCGTCCAGTGTGAACAGAGCGACGAAGGCGAACAGTTGAAGGAGCAAATTGAACAAAATTGCAACGCCCGCATACAGAGCGAACACCCGCACGGCAGGCATGCTGGTGAGTGAGCCTGCATGGCAAGTCGATGAGGACAACGGAAGAGAAACAAACAGCCGGTAAATCGGAATAAGTATGAATGAAGTTCAGACAGAGGTAAACGATGCTATGAGATTCCGACCCCCCCCCCCAACGACAATGAGTGTAGTAAGTTCCTCGATGACCGACAAAGGTCTTGATTTCACACAGCAATTAAAAGTGAGATCAAAACTGTTGAGTGGAATCCCACACAAAAACCGCTTACAGTTAGGTGCTGCTAAGATAAAGAAGCCTAATCCGTGAATGACCGGCCAGAAGGTTGGGTCACTTGCTGGTCCAGCATAAAGACAAGCTCTGATTGACGGAATGTGTGGGCTTGTAGCTACCCTGTCACCCACACACTTGACTGTTCAGCTCACAGTCGCTCACTGGATCACGAGGCTGATCTTTTTTCATACTCACAAACCACGTCACATCAAGCTGACTCATCGGACATCGATTGTCTGTATCGTCTAGTTAGCGTAGCAACTACTCATGTGCTGACGGGCCCAAGTACACGCAAACGGACCTACACATACGGAAACCGAACACAGTCAACACGCAGGGAGCAGGAAGTCAACCGCTCTCCACAAATCCACGGACAATTATGGAACAGATGTAGCGGCCAAACTGCGGAGAAAACATGTTCCCGCCATCCGGACTTTCAGCAAGGGACTCTCTCATACGATAAGTTCCTTTTTTTGACTTGCTCCCATTTTCGCATTGTATTTATTTTCATACGTGTTGCAACCCACCACTGTCAAACTTGCTAAAAGCTTTTATTAGTGCATACACCTTTTGTTTTGTATTATGGTCATCATCAACAGTGCACTATCAGACTCAACAGCCAATCATTATTCCGTATCCGCAGAAAGACGATTACCAATGGCGCATCCAGAAGGCGTTGGAATATTGTCGCTGCACATACTTTAAATACGGCGCGCGGTGCATGTGTTTTTTTGATCCGTGGTCTTGGAAGTTTAACACGCTGGGTGCATATTTGTTGGTTCTTCTCCTGAAAACGCTAGCTTCGAAGGTTCAGACCGACAACTGAGCTGAAGCATCTCCGTTATTAAAAAAAACCTGAGCATTCGGATAACTAATTTGCCTGCAATCTAGTCGTGTGCATACTATCGAACCAATCCGAGTGAGGCCATGCAATCACGTGACGGTCAGTGCACGATCCGAATGGACATTCAACCGACCAATCACCGATCAATTCAGTGGATTATGGACACAGCTGATCAGTCTGAACGACAACATAAAGGCGATTGGTTGATTGGTCCCACGACGAATAGTCGGTGTGCACATGAATGATGTTTACGAAATAGTGGTTGGAGGCGGAGGGTACGGACAACAACAGTTCTACACGTTACATGTGTTGAAAACGGTCGATAGATAAGAAGGTGCGTGTAGGTAAGGTGGAACACACATGCGATGCAACACGATGATTTATGCTGCGGCAAACATGGCAGCTTGATGCCGAAACCAGCTGGAGCAGAATGCTCCATCATCAGGTCTGGCAGATTCTCACTTTGAAGTCAAAAAAGACAAACAGAACCGTCACTTCATCATCATCATCATCGACAGCATGACATCGGTGTTCAACACCGATGCCTCACTGCCGTACAACCATCATTTTATTTGAAAGCCTTATTGTACAGAAAAGAGTAAAGGTGGATGGGGAGGGGAATTAGTGCTAGCTTACCACAATCATTCCGTGGTGCCTACACCTTCAGACATTCACTCAAGCGATCTGGATAGAAACTGACAACAAGAACGCCACTGACATCGGTTGGCAGCCATATCTTGTAGTGTTTCCGACCAGGCACACTGAGGATCACGCGGTCCCCATCCTAGAAGGTGAGTAGCACCGACAGCACAATGGAAGTACCCGTTGCACAACCGAAAACGCGCTTTCTAACCGCCTCGTTACGGATTCGCCGACACCAACCCACACGAGCTATGGTTCTGAGAGAACGACTGTTGAACACCTGAGGACGTCTCAGTTACGCTGTTCGAATAGACCAAGTCTCACAGCCATACAACAAAACAACCCGTACTGTAGCTTGATACACACGTCCCTTCAGATTCAGGGATAAACCATTCTGACGCCATAGGTGTCTCAAGTTAGCAAACGCGGCCCGAGCCTTGCAGATTTGTGCATTCACCTCATCTGTTAAACTACAATCAGAACTAATACAACTTCCAAGATACGCAAAACGCTCCACAACTTTCAGTACCCCTCCCTGGTTTGTAAGTGGCGTGTTCAGTGACTGCACATCCACCAGCATGACCTTACACTTAGAGGAAGTATCCCGTTGGTTAGGTTCGAAAAGGTAGAACAAAATATGAGCACTAGAACGTTAACTTGAGGGTAATTCATCGACAGTCCAGGGAAAATATTGCACGAGGCAATATGGCCGAAACGTTTCTTCAAGCGAGGCAAAACCAACCACTTCGCCAGTTCATTCATTCACTTGCCACCAACAGCACAACAGCAGTGTTCAATAATGATGCTTCGCTGCCCACCTCGGTGCTCTGGCCACAAAGAACTAGCAAACGATGATTCGACATCCTGGATACATTGATCGATGTCCCGGTTACACAACCGAACACTCATTTTCCACGTGTCTCATTGCGAATCCGCCGACAATAACGTACAAAAACTGAGGTTCTCAGACATCGGTTGTCGAAAACCTGAAGACGTCCCAGTTCCACTGCCAGAAGAGGCCAAGTCTAGCAGCCATACAACAAAATAACCTGATGCACAGGTCCCTTGAGATTCGGGAATATGCCGCTTTGACAATATCGATGTCTCAAACTAACAAACGCGACCTGGGCCTTAAAGATTGATGTATTGACTACCACGATAGGTAAAGCGCTCCACAAATTTTATGCGTCTCTATGTAGATTGTACGCGGTGTCTCTGGTGAGTGTATATCCAGGAACGTGGTCCTAAACCTTGAGGGAGTAACTTTGGCGAGCTGGTCAGAAACACATTTACTATGGGGGAACGATGTCTACCTATTCTAGATTTCTTCAGCAGCTGTTTGAACCACAGGGTGCTGAAAACCTTCCGGTGTTCGAGATGAGCACGATGTCGTCTGCATATTTCAGATCGACAAGGTTTTCATTACGGGGTTTTGGATCACGAAACTAAATGGGAATAGAGAAATTGGGCATTCCTGAAGGACACCGTCTTGTGTACGGAAGGTTTTGGAGGGCTCTTCGTATACCCTCACACGTCCGGAAGTCTGAGAATACAAAGAACGTACTATGTTCCTTGGTGGGCAAGCGTGTCAAAAAGAAAACACCGGTCAACCGAGTCAAATGCGCCTTGGAAATCCAAGAATACCAAAATAAGTGGGTCGTTTATACGTAGGACGTTGTTCCAATACCTGGCAGGTCGCTTTTGTTAGTTTGAGACATCGATATTGTCAAAGCGGCATATCCCTGACACTCAAAGGGCTGCGCATCAGGTTTTGTTGTATAGCTGCTGGCTTTGGCCTCTCCCGGCAGTGGAACTAAGACGCCTTCAGGTTTTTGACACCCGATGTCTGAGAACCACAGCTTCTGTTCGTTATTGTCGGCGGATCTGCAATGAGACAATTGGGGAATGAGAGTTCGGTCGGCCAATGTGACACCTACCATGCCAGAATCCCAGTGAACTACTTTCGAGTCCATAATTCACGGATTACGACGAAGGACAAGTGACGCGAACAAACTTGTTACGACTCGAGTGAAACTAGCCTCTCCGTGACTATGACACTCACTACAGATCTCCATTTCGAAAATAGGTGCTTTTAGCACAAAGAAAACTACTCACAAGGTTGCTAAAAACTCTTCGACAGCCCACGACCAGTTTCGCCCTTCTTGGGGCTCATCAGGTAGGCGCAGTCCCCGAGTTTCCGTCAACCTTATGTTCTACTTGAACTATTAGCAGTTGCCCACAGGACAGCTTTTACCTCCTAGATGACAGTAAGCAGATCGATCAGCCATTAGGGCAAAGACGATTCGGAATGCGGCCTGCAACAAAGGACAAGTGTACACAACACATGGTTGGTCATTCTGCCCAAACCCCAACCGGTCTCTCAGTTGACTGTGTGACTAGCCGGAACAAACAGCTGACCAATGAGCCAGTGTTCCAGTTACAATGGCAAAAGTATACGAAGGAAAGGAGCAGCGTCCACGCAAGGACTGACGATCAATCGTAACATACGACCTCAATCACTGGTTTTGTTTCTATCTGAGTGACACTACACGGAGGTGAGGTGCTTCCAGTTCGATACTGCGAGAGAAAAAACAACTTTCGGGGCACTTCTTAAGTGGACTTTGTAAAGAGGGAGTCGAGGATTCACCAGAAAAATTGAAACAGTCAGAAAAACGTCTTTCCGAAAAAAGGCAAAGGGGGTGAGATACTGGGAGGCATCCCAGGTCTGGAAAAAAGCTGTCGACCTCTCTGAGTGGTTCAACGACTTTCGAACCAAGTCGAGTGTTGATACCTCCGAATGAGTTCATACGTTTGGAACGCACCAAGTTGAAACCATACGTTTGAGCAGATACAAAAACCACTCACCGTGGTATTGATCGAACCGACGAACGGCACCGGGTGCAATTAGGGTCGCACACGCGAGCAGCGTGTGCTGAAGGTTACTAAATTTAGAACTGACGTGTACACCCTAATGCTCACACAAGATTGAGGGTGCGGGGGGTTGTGCAGATCACAAAGATGGTGAATACTGATAAACGCTACCCACATTATTGCAGCTGGTGTTGAAGGATGTCAGAACTCTTTATGAGCGTTTGTGGCATCGAGAAGGATGGATTTCTTTGTTAGTAGCGGTTACAGGGTGAGTTCTCAGACGAATTCTGCCGAGTTTTTGGTCTCCCTCATAACTAGGTCAACAAGATCGACTCCCTTGCGTTTGGAAACGTTGCTTACCACGATGGGAAAACTAAGGTTGCTTGAGAGGACACCAAAAACCGTAAGTTTCGATGAAAAAAAGTAGCTTACCAAAGAAAAACGCCACCGACTCCGTCAAACTAGACAGCAGCAAAGACGGTCCAACGCGACCCAGGGTACGAGACATCCGGGCTTCAACCAAGCCTTTGATCGTCGGAGCCATTTCACTCGTGGATGCGATGACAACATCTTCACTTACAACAGGTTGTCCGTTGTGACGAACGCCTGACCGGTTCAGACGAACAGAACTGACCCGAAGCGCTTCGATTCGCAACAGCTTGTCTGCATCTAGCTCGTCAAATTCGAAATCATGAACTAGAATGAAGATGTTGTCCACTCCGACAGCTAAGACCAAAAACGGGATCACCTCGATGATGATCAGCGTCGCGGGTTTTCCCGCGTAGCTCCACAGGCCAACTGAGGCCACAACCGAGAGGATGACGATGAGGACGCCGCCAAGACCCAGAGTGACTCGAAGATCCACCTGGTCGATAACAGCCAAAAAGCCAAGTAGAAAGTGACAAACACAATCCACCTTCGACAGAAAAGACTGACTGCGATGAGCCGGAAGTCATCACGATGAGGAACTAGGAACCTGGATACGTTGAAGCCTGCAAAGGACTAATCCATTCTACAAGCTAGCTAGATTCTAACATTTTAGATGCAAAATGACCGTAGAGGAGGTCAAGACAGGCTTCTCAAAGAAATTAGCAGGCAGAACGGGACCCAGTCTCTAGCCAAAATAGGAGGTACGGCACATGCTACAGCAAAAGCGTTTGGAAGTGTACCGAAATGTTAGTGACTCGGATCCGTTAATTGGTGGCTGACCTTGGTGGTTGATTTGCAAACGTGGCCGTCGTCAACAGGAGATACTCAAAGAACCAATCGAATGCAAGGAGTATGGAGCACAACGCAACACGATTCGAAGCGAACCAATGGGACTCTAAGAGAGAGGTGTGTTTCAGTTAACCGATCACTGCAATAGATATCAACTGGTCTCTGAAAACCACATAAACTTAGGTAAGTGAGGAGGAATTACCCAACAAGCGGTGTACTGATGACGTCACCTCGATTAGTAACGAAACGTTCGCAAGCTAATTGCCAAGCTCGGTGAACAGATGAACGGCTATCTGCTTTAACGGTGTTGCCCCCGGCGGTGTAGAAAATAGGCGAAAAGGTGAAGAAATCTGTCAAAATCTACGTATGAAACAAGCAATAGCAATCGTGATACAACAGAGAGAGCTCCCTCAGGAAAGTTCACTTTCAGTTGGCTATTTCTGATTGGTCAGAAAAGGCCTCTGTGCTTGAGGTCGTCCGACTGAGACAAAACAGCTGATTTAAAAGGGTCATGTGATCCATCCATCTATGCTCATCTGGCGAGGATGGTTGACATTTTATGTGTTAACTCTTAGCAGTTACGTGTCATCCAGCAAATATGAAATTATACAAACGGAGCAGCCAGGCGACTACAGACAGAAAGCCGAGTTACCTCCTGAAGTTAATGGAACAAGAAACACCGAATCGGAGGGTCAACATGCAAGGAAGTGTACTGCTGAAATTCACGTCGAAGGATAACCTGAAAATGGACCCTTCCAAGAAGATTGCTCCTTCGGAGGGCGGCAACTGTACCAGGAGTCGAAGCTTCTTAGCCTTGCGTGACAAAGGTCCAATGGACAAGAACGAGGTAACTGAAAACGGAAGACTTACAAAAACCGTCCGACAACTTCGGTAGGATGCCAAGAAAATGCTGACGTAGACGAACATGACCAGGTAACTGATCCCCACGGTAAAAACATCAGCATCTGACTGGCGGTTGATCTCATCCTCGACAGACCGCTACAAGGGGGGGAAGTAGGGTATGAGTAAAAACACCATGGGGTGAGCCGAGAAAATAATCGAGTCGGGTGAACTTGTTGACCAGACAACAACATCAATGGGTCACCACAATGGACTGAAACTGGTGTTAAGTGGGATATGCCTAATGGGAAGTGGGGGGATCGCTTGGGCACAGAACCATATCGATGGATAGCCACCGTGCAACTCGAAGGAAGCACGGACTCTGAGATATTCTCGGTGGGAGCAGTTAACCAGTCCTAACGTATCTCGAGCTCATGGCCGGAGCGCCCCTCCAACGCCACAGGATGTAACACGGTGAGCTGACGGGCCTGGAGGTATAGTATAACTTGCTCCAGTTGCCTCTAGCAGTGAAGTAAAGATGTCTAACCTTGAAAATCCTGCACGCCACGAGCTGGACTGGAGCCAGTGTGCAACGGGTACTTTCATCGGAGGATGTGTCCAGAACCAGAAGCTGCGTTGGTTGGGATATGTGTTGCGTATGCCGAACCATCGTTTGCCGAAGAGAGTGCTGTTTTCCATGCCCAACTCAGAGTGGCATAAACAGAGAGGTGGCCAACCCATGACCTGGCAGAGGAGTATGAAGGAGATCACGAAACCCTTGCGTGCTGTTGGTGCTACTCGCCTTCCGGGATGGGAACCGCGTAATCCTCACTGTGCCTGGTTGGAGACACTAGAAGATACGGCCGCCAACCGATGTCAGTGTTCATCCAGATTGCCTGATTGAATGTCTGGAGGTGTAGGCACCTCGGAGTGATTGTGGTAAGTTAGCACCAACTCCCTTACCCTTCCACCTTTACTCTTTTCTTTACAATAAGGCTTTCAAATAAATCATGGTTGCACGGCAGTGAAGCATCGGTGTTGAATACTGATGTCATGCTGTCGATGGGCAGCAGAGTTCCCAAAGACGAACAGGGTAGCACCAACGACACCATGGATATGAGAACATTGGCAGCCTTGAGGAATCTTCTTGCTGCCTTCACATTCCAAGTGTAGCGGACAGCGCGACCTTCACTTCGTCTCACTTCCCAGCAATACGACTTTCGCGGGCAATTTCCAGTTGCCTAGTGACCGGCTGAAAGCCTCCGGTACGAGGGCAGACATGGAGGGATTACAGAACTACTGTGACGACTGCTACTCAAAAATCAATTGCAAGCGTTAGGCCACCTCGTTAGGACGACCTGATTGGTTTGTTTTTTCAAGGTCATACCAGAATGTAAGGGACGTGGTATTCCTAGCCAGACACAGACCGACGGCTATCCTATCAAATAGGAATAGTGAGAATATAGTGATAATATGAACATAAAAGCATTCTCAGAGCTTGTGATAGCGAGCGGGAAAGAATCTAGCAGTCCACGGAAAAGTGCTGTATCGTACAGAGACAGTCATGATCACTATCATCGTTGACAGCAACAGCACAGGGGGACACTGGCGCCTGGTCTAGATCCGGGGGGTGCCCAAACCCCCAACACTCAACCAGACAATCTGGATAGAAAAACGAACAGCATGGATTGATACCAGCCAACCGCCATATCGCTGAGTGTCTCGGTCAACCACAAACGCTGTTAGGTGGACCCCATCCTGGAGGGCAAACGTCACCAACAACATCCAAACTTTTGGTAACATCATTAATTTCCATCTACCATGTCAAGTTCTGTCCAACTCTAGGTTTCTCCCCCTCCCAATTAGACAAGGAAAACAGTGCTCCTCTGGGTAGCCAGTAACTCGGCATGCGTAGCACATGACTGCAGTTCGCAATGATCGATACATTCTCTGAGTAAAGTAACATCTGTTTCCGTCCCCCGGCTGCCAAATTGGGAAAGCCGGTGGTTCCAGCCAAATGCAACTCCGAAATCCCATCGATCAGGTGTCTCCAAAACCTCCCGTTACAAAATAGATGGTACTGAAACATGTGCGCACATCAAGTCAGGGTTATTAATATACCTGAGCTACGTCTTGCTTGAACACGCGACAGCCAGGAAAGCAGTTGATAGACCTATGATTTGTAACTGACCCGCGCGAGTTTACTGACCGGCAGGTCCGTGGTTCGAACCCGACCTCTCCCTATAGACTTCCCCTGTCTAGGCTTGGGCAACTTAGCAGTACCCTAGCCCTCGGGTGGTATGGCAGTTAGGCACCGAAATGGTTCTAGAGTTGGACAATTTGTCACCAACGATTCGGCAGCGTGAAGAAACAAGCAATCAAAGAAGAAAATACTCCCATGCGTGAACATGTCGCTCGAAACAAACAGCACACATATGAGGAATAGAAAAAGGGAGCAAAATGTCAAAAATAGATGGGTTTACGATAAACAAAAAAACTGACACACGCTCGCCACTGAGAGCCGTTCTGCACCAAGCACCAATTTTTCAGTTCCCGCCTTCAATGCGCAGCTATCTACCCCACCTCTCTAAATCATCGGTGAACGTAACCGTGGCAGCTACAACCATTGTGCGACAAGTACGCGGTTTCTTCCAGATGATAATGACGATTTAAGCCAAGCCCCCCAGATATGGAGCTTCAATGACCTGACCGAGAACAGTCCATCTTTCATGCATCCATGCCAAGTAATTTACTGATTTCTTAGACATTTTGGTCCACTCTCCGACCCGGTTCAGCTGCGAAAACAGCGCTCTGAAGAAGCCACTGTGTTGTCATCTGCAGTACATGCCCTATCATCCGCTTCGTCACAGCTTGGCTTTACTCACCCGCTGCCGTGAGATGTTTCATCGGAAGCTATGGTATAACATCGCGATGTCATTCTTCAGCTCACATCCGTATAGGTGTGTTGAACGAGTAGACGCGTTGCGCACTCAACCTTCCAAGGAGAGGATGACACCGCGCCGACATCAGAGGTGGCTGAAACTGACTAGATGTCACAACGCACAAAAAAAGGCTGTGTCCGGTCATATACGCTCACTCAGGTGGCGTGGGTAATGACCAATTGGAGCATCAGTTCTCAGCACGCCATTCGACACCCACATCACCTCTAAAAAAACTTACCTCAGCTTGGTAAAACACTTCGACGAGATCCTCATTCTCTTTTGCCCATTTTTTCACTCGCTTGAGGAATTCCGCTTCCCAAGTCTCTGCTTTCCGGACGAAATCGGATCGAGGATTCGGATGATTATTCACCACAAATGTCAGAACAACAGATGTCGATCCATTGTAGAAAGTACCTGAAAGAAAGGGACAAGAAAGTGACTGATTAGACAGAATTCTACTTCACTAATTTGCACCTCAAAAGGCTGAACATCGGCAAAACGATGCAGCTGAACGGGGTACCTGCGACTAAGCCAGACAAAATCACAGGTGGAACCGATAAATAATTGAGGTAAATAAGAATCGTTCAGCTAAAACAACCTTTCGGTGCCCAGCAGCCATGCCACCCGAAGGTTGCACGAAGGCTGGGATACTTTCAGTTTGTCCAAGCCAAGACAGGGTAAGTCGAGATGCAGAGGTCGGGTTCGAACCAGGGACCTTCCCGTCAGTAAGTTCAACCACTGAACAATCTCGAGCTTGGATTTCCTAACTGCGAATACGTATCTGGCCCGTTTCGTGCAGTCGTTTCTATATTGACCCTTCTTAGCCTTGTTAAGACAGCCTTCAACCCTGGGGTGATTCCTAAAACGAACGTAGTACGAACGTTCAGACGTATGGAAGTGCAATGATGTTATCCCCGTTCGGTCGGTCCAACTCATCTACACTGACAGCGTGTTGGTGAACGTAGTACGCGACACTCATCTGCAGGTGGACCGATCAGTGATTATGCCGTGACTGTTCGGTGGAAATGCCCTTTCACGTCGCGAAACTCTGTCGTTTTATCGCTGCTTAAAACTGTACAGTCGAGCATACACGAATCGGGGGTTTCCCCATTCAACTTGAATCCTGCTCAGTGAAATCGACCAGTTGAACAATACTAGTGTAACGGTGATACTACTGATGGGAGGCATGCGAGTAGTTTGTTTTCTTCTTGTAAATTCGCTTTTCGTCTCTTGAAAAGGGAGATTTATTGCGGAATTTGTGGAGTCGCTTGGTAGCACTTGCTTGGATTTGAGCAACAGTCAATGAATATCCAGGAAAGTTCTGGAAGACGTGTTGAAGGAGAAGGTGGATATTCAGTTCTGTAAATAAAATGCATATGAGAGTTTTGCTTCCCTGTCCAATAGTCTGTAACTGATCAGTTGGCTTTTTCTAATAAACAACTCCGCAACGAAGGCCTTCTTCCTTTTACTAGTACAGTGTACCAAAACCAGTTCGACCATGTCTGGAGAATTTGACTCGCGTCACCTGTGAGTAGCACGTCAGTGATATCAGCTCATTTCCACACAGGCATTTTCAGGGTTCACCTCTCAATTCAATTCAACTTCAGTTGATCAGATAAAATCCATACACTGTAGGTACATCGGTTCCACCTGGAATACTTTGGATCAACGGAAAGTGGAACAGCGTAAGGGATACAACCAAGGATTGTAGGCGATAACATGTTCAGTTTGTTCGGAAATCGGGTAACTATGCACTGGAGACCAAGATAGAAGAGCGTCACTGACTGCGCGATTGGGCCATTTCCACCAATGTCACTAATCACCGGGGTCCCCATCCATGGAGACGGCAGTTGCCCACCCGACTTAGATTACCGGTCAGTGTATTCATACTTGGTTACCGGGCCATACACTGTCCACCCATCGATCGCTTCCACTCAGCACCGGACTGGGTGGCAGACGGCATGCAGAGTATATTTTCAAACCAGCGTAACCTATGAAGTCCGAGTAACTCGTCCATTTTCCTAAAACCGGTGGTGTACCTCAGGATTGCGAATCAGATGTCCCTATCAGACACCGACGGTGAAACACAGAGAGCTTCCGTAAGTCCTCTGTACGTGGAGGCCACGTTTCCGGTCCGTAAAGCAGGATGGATCGAACTATCCTTGACAGACAAGAACTCAAATAGGCGCCATATGTGTCCGAGATCAGCAAAAGCTGGCCATTGCGATTCAACAAGTAATCTCGTCTATAGCTAGTCCATTGGAATCTAGACAACTTTCCAGGTAAAGAAATTTACAAACCACATCGATTGACCAGTCTACAAACATGAGGTATGCGTTCGGTCCCACCCAGTGAGAAATTTACACTTTGCACGTGTGTGGGTTCAAGTAGAACATAAGGTTGACGGAAACTCGGGGGCTACGCCTACCTGATGCTCCCCAAGAGGGGCAAACCCGGTCGTGGGCTGTCGAGGAGTTTTCAGCAACCTTGTGAGTAGTTTCCTTTATCAGAATATACCACGATATCTCGAATATCGTGCCAACTGAATTATGGGGCGATCTGTGTGCAGCACATTCGGTTGTAGAATATCATAAACGAGAGATTCAGTTGAGTCTTTCGTGAAAACCAAATTGGTTTGCGAATGAGTGTATTTCTCGAAAAGAGTCCACTGGAACTTACACAACTTCCCAGGCAAAGAAATTTACCCACCACATCGATTGACTGGTTTACAAACATGTAGTTTACGTTCGGTCCCACCCAGTCGGAAAGTTACACATTGCACGTGTGAAGCGAATATTAAATCGTGCGGCAGAATTACTGAGATCATTGAAAATGGTTCCTCTTTCTGAAGGAACAGAACGAGAGCGAGCAACGTCATCCGCATACCCGATTTCCGTGAGAGAACGTCCCGGGAGCATTTCGACTCCCGAGGTTTCAGAGGCAAGCACAGAAAGTTCAAGCAGCAAACCAGGGGGAAATGTGAGAGCGGATGGCCTTGTCTTACACCACTGAATGTGGTGAACTCAGGCGAGGGCTTGGCGTATACTTCTGGTTTGCTTCACCTCTAAAGCGAACCAGTGTGTCTCGTTCGGAATCGTCAAACCCCGAGATATCCTGCTTCTGGCATCCTCATATTTCTAACACGCCAGGTCTGCTTCCTCAGGAACTAATGTGGTACCGAGGAAGTGAGTAAACAACGTTTTAGCTCTGATCTGTCAATGATTACGATATTGATATTCAAACATGGCATCGTGATATCAAGACATCAATACGCGGTCGTTCCGTTTGGCGGAAACCGAATGTCATAGTGCCAGGAAAAGGTCGTTACGCAGGCGATGTGCAAAAGCCACGGGGAGCATGGGTTTTCATGCAAGTAGTATGGAACGATTCCTTAAGAATCATGGACAACCTATCACAGGTTTTGTCTTGTTTTCGGCTGAGCGTAACTGTGGGAAAAATCAAGTTTGGCCGTAAGCTACCAATCACGGTCGGAGGTTCAACGATCTCCTTCGCACCGTTCTGCGGCACGAAGCGGCTGCCTCAAGATTCCACTGTGAGTGGACTGTGACAACTGCTCAAAAACCAAAAACCACTTCAGGGGGGGTCGTCTGATGATGAGGGCCCCATCAACTCCCCAGTTTCGCCGAATCTGTCATTCTTAAAAATTTAAATAACAGTCTCCATCTTGTTTGTTGGTCTGTTCACCATGCTTGACAATTGGATCGGAAACGTTCCATCACTGATCGAGGTGACGTACGGGGTTGAGCCTTCATCCCATACGTCAATCGATCCAAGCCACGGTAACACGATAATGACCTCGTCGCATCTGGGCTGACTAGCAAAAATAAAAATGTGCCACGTGAACCGCTTGAAAACAAACCCACTAATTTGCTCCACGTTCTCTCGCTGAATTTTACTTATAATTGAAACAATACTGACGCGCAGAGTGCTGTCTGAACGAGATGAGGTAACCCGCAGAACACCTAGGGGACGAATGACATCAGTGGGCAGCAAGCCGCTTTGGCAGTCAACAAGAAATTCCACTTGTGAAATTCGATAAATACACACAAACTGAAACTGATACGCGTCACTAACAAATCACGCAAACAAATTTTCAGATCAATCCGAAAGAATCACGAGAGTTGCATCGCGTGATTGGTGTGAAGCAAATGACTGGTAGAAGCTGTAGGGCAGTCGAAGACAACGAAAAATAGGATAATGGTGCCCTGGATGATTGATTTTGTTATTTCCAACTACCGATGCAACAGATGGGGGGTTCTTTGATACAGATAAAAGTGGATATCACTGATGAACTGGCATCGGTCACAAGGTCGAATCAAATTGAAGGCTTCGACCACTAAGGCTTAGCTGAAGATCTAGTCAGAAGACAAAGCTATAGTTTGGAGGCGGGGGCGAGATGGCTCAGTGGTAAGAGCGCGAATTCACTGACCGAAGGGTCCATGGTTCAAAACCGACAACGGCATCTCGACTTCCACTGTGTGGGCTTGGGCAACCTGGCGGTCTCCTAGTCCTCGTGCTTCCTTCGGGTGGTATGGCAGTTAGGCACAGGAAGGATGTTACAGCTGAACGATTCGATTCCAGTTCGGGGATCTGGCTGAACCTCTAGCCAGTTGACTTGTGGGAGCAGGCGCACCAGCTGACAGACTAAGATTTGTTCTACCAAACACGAGTGTTTCATGGAGTTGCGAAGCAGGAGAGTGACCTTCAGCACTGTAGACGCGCACTCGGTTACCGCATTAAATCACTGACAGGCATGTAGACTTTTCGACCGAACATTTACCTTCTTGCAGTAGGACGGCGTTAGCCCCTGTGAGCTTATAAATAGCAAGCGTGAAACCAAGGACACAAGCAGGCCAGCGGTTCAATAAAAACCGCCAGGGTTACGAACAGACTAAACGACGAATAGACACCAAGTCGTTCAGCTGCAACACCCTTCCGGTGCCTGGCTGCCATGCCGCCTGAAGGAAGTAGGAGGGCTGGGATACTGCCAAGCCTTGACGGAGGAAAGCAGAAGTCGGGTTCGAACCACGGACCTTCCGGCCAGTAATAAATTCGCGCTCTAACCGGACAGAACACTGTATAAACCAGAGTTAGTGTGTTAAATAATCGAAGTTGAAAGATTTCGGAATGGAAACTTGGTTTAAGACTGATGATAAATTAGTCAACTAACCATTGAATCCACCGAAAGCCAGAGCGGGTAGGATAGGCATACCGGAGGCACCGAGACAACTCACGGAAGTGTTGGGGAAGGAACCTCCAATCGAGACCGGAGAGTGTGCGCAAAACATCATATGGTCCATATAGTCCGCCACAACTACGCCCCATTCTTCCATCTGAAATGGAGCAGTTAAAAGAAGCATCGTGATAACCAGTGCAATTCACGAGTGAACGCTAGCGAAGTGAGGGCGAGTCTCCTTCGTCTACGCCACAGTAACCCACTCACCGGATCAAGCAAAAGTCCAGCGGAGGACTTGCTATTCATGTGTGTATGCGGTTGGAGTAGTATGATATCTATTCAGAACCGTCTATTTCTTATGTTTCGCGCCACTGTGTAGCACTGGAACCGTACCGATGAATGATGCAGCATTAGAAATAGCGTTAGGACCAATATAGTCGGTCGAATTCGTCTTTCCAGTTGCTTCTCTCATGTGGAATATTATGTCTTAAGTAAAAACATGGTTTAGAATGGGAACGGAGGAAATTTCCTCTTAGCATACTAAAACTGTTGCCATGCAAAACAAGGTTGAGTTCGTCGTCCAAGAGGGCAAAACAATCACCCCGATCAAGTGGATTATAGTGCTGTTCGGAAGCCAGCCATCCCTAATACCCGAACATCAAACCATTTGGACGGATGTGTCACGAGCAGGCTATGGACCAATCGAAGATACCTTTGACTCGACGCTTCTCATCCCCTCCCGGAGATTCTGGCACGACCTCGTGGAACACTCTGTGGCTACCCTATAAATGAAGTTGTAATAATTTTCCTTTGTCTCCATAAAGGGCTGTATAGAGCTACCGTGCCTAGTGGGTGGAGCAGGAAGCCAAGAACCGATACGACTGTTCACCAAGTCACAACAAGTGCAAAACTCTTTGACGAGATAGCTTAGCGGTTAAGGCACGCGCTTACCGATCACAAAGTCCGTAGTTCAAACCCAACCTCGAAACCTCGACTGCTCTATACTACTATACCGGAAAGAACCATTCATCAACTCTGGTCCGCACCAGTTTACAGATGACTTCTCACGTTTGCAACAGTGAATCTTTGGTCACCCGCGTGCGCACCCGCGGTTTTTGCGCATGAATGATCGTTTATCTACAACACCCTGGCTGATCCACCCGAAAGTGTGACAACTCTTACCCCCGCTCGTTGACAAATACATAACAAATAATGCTAATCGTACAGCAGTAAAACCCTTTCGGTGCCCAGCTAAAATGCTACCTGGGGGAGCACGAGGGCTGACATACTGCCAGGTTGCCCAAGCCGAGATAGAGGAAGTTGAGATGGCCGGGGTTTGGGTTCGAACCGAGGACCTCCCGGTTAGTAAGCCCTCTCATTAACCATCAAGCTGTCTCGAGCTCAAAAACTTTGTCAACCGGTCGATGGCTTTGGGTGGGACGATCGATCAACAAACAACAGCGACAATCGTTCAGCTGTAGCACCCTTTCTGTACCTGGCTGCAATGCCACCTGAAGGAGACTCGAGGGTCGGATTGCCCGAACCTAGACAAAAGGAAGCTGCGGGAAGCTGCGTTCGATACACGGACCCTTCGGTTGGCCTTAACCACTGATCTATTTCAAACTCATCGGCCATTGCCTAAATACGTAAGGCATGTCTTCGAGAAATACACTCATTTGCAAATCAATTTGGTTTTCACGAAAAACGCAACTGAATCTCTTGTGTATGATGTTCTACAACTGAATGTGCTGCACACAGCCCGCCTCATGTTTGAGTTGGCACGATATTCGAGATATCACAGTATATTTTGATAAAGGAAACTACTCGCAAGGTTGCTGAAAACACTTCGACAGCCCACGACCGGTTTCGCGCGCCTACCTGATGAGCCCCAAGAAGGGCGTGGGCTGTCGAAGAGTTTTCAGCAACCTTGTGAGTAGTTTCTTTTACGCTAGACGTGTTCCGATCAGTGGATCTTCTAGCCACATTCGCGCGTTCCTCAAGGATGGAAAGTTTTCAAATTGATCTGATCTATCGACCTCGTTTAGAATGCACATCAGTGAAAGATGCTCAGATTGGGTACGTAGCAAATGGCCATTATTTAAAAAATCCTTGATTTCATTTGTCCGGTCTGAATGACCTCCAAAACGGTACCATGGAGTGGCATGTGACAGCGAGAGATTGCAAACAACCCGGCGGGGGAAAAGTTCCCTACAACTCGTGACTGGTTGGTTGGGGTGCAAGAACGAAACCAAGTCATCATTTTCAAATTTCTTCCAATGAACTGTGGCCAGGTCATATTTGACTCACTGCCCAATCAGGATAGCGTGACTGAACAGTGCCGCCGGGATTAGGCCAGGCAGTTAAAGGTTGTCCAGAAAGAACGAGGGATAAGGGTATGAAGCAGATCAGGTCAGCGAGAATAAACAAATTGGGGGGAGGTCCAGGCGAATGTCTGTACAGGTTATGCATGTGAACTAGCCAGCATTGTTCTTGACGCGGGGGGCGAGTTGGACCAAGTGGTATGACATTGATTATTAGCTATCAAAGTGATCTCGTAAGGAAGACCGCATTTGCGCCATTAAACCATAGTGTGGTGATACATTCGAAAAGTCTAAACTTTTTTCCTGGTCGCTGTATTGATGTTGCAGAGTTTTACTACAGAGTCCCAGAAGATATCTTGAACAATTTTTTTGCATTCAGTAATGCCAAATCAAAAAGTTTTCAACGTTTCTTGCAAGAAGATAGTAATTCACCGGAGTAAATTGAAAGTCCAAAGTTTACAAGGACTGCCTGCTTCGTTCCTCAAAAACTGCGCGGATTAGATATTAACTTGACATCAGTTTGCATCAGTCAGCTGTTAGGTGGTCACATGTTTGATATACTGCTCAAAATGAATTACAGGTAAGCGTTTGTGTTCGTTAGCTCACTGAAAAAATCGCTCCACAAGTATGATGGGGCGAGATGGCCCAAGCGGTTAGAGCGCGAGTTTACTGACCGGAAGGTCCGTGGTTCGAACCCGACCTCTGCCTCTCGACTTCCCCGGTCTAGGTTTGGGCAACTTGGCAGTACCCTAGCCCTTATGCTTCCTCCGTGTGGCATGGCAACTAGGCACCGAAAGGGTGCTACAGCTGAACGTTTTTTTAATGATTCCCAGTGGGAATGTGCAGGGCATCTCGGCTTTTCACCATAGACTGGCTTCATTTACACGGCGAAATTTCAGTTGAAAGAAAGTAGAAAGTCAAACGAGCCAACTCACAACACCCGGAGTCGGGAAATTCCAGTTCTAGTGAACAAAACTCAAAAACAAAAACTAAATAACGCATGTTGAGGAGTTAACAAGAGATGGAAGGCGATCAGACTGCAATGCATCACTCACCGTATAGTTGAAAACCACAGGGTCACCCTGGAAGTATTCAAGAGGACTGGTGATGGCACAATTCAGATTGTCCGGCTCTAGCGGCTTGAAGCAAATGTCCGCCAAGCTGATATTTTGGCGAAATTCTGAGGAATAGACTTTGAAATCTTTGAGTTCCAGCTGAAGCTCCAAAACCTGGCGATGGAGAGGCCGGAAAAAACAACAACATCACATCACTGATCAGAGGTTGGTCAGGCGAAAAAAAACAAGAACCGGGACACCAACATGTTAGACACGCTTCAGTTCCCAACTGGATAAAGTTCCACAGCTGGCGACTTCGAGAATAGCCCATAATTAGAAATTCAACCAAGCTACAGCGTATTAGCTTCGGAGATGCGATGAATGACTGCCGGTGGCGAAAACCTACACCAAACAGGCAAAGAGTTAAGAAACCAGTTGCTGAGTGATAAAGCCTTCTTGATATGGGAGTGAGAGAGGGAACTCAGTGGTTGAGACGAGAACTTTCTGATCGGAAGTACGTGGTTCGACCCAACCACCGGGGCAATTCGATCGCTCCTGTCTAGGCTTAGACGTATCTCAGCCGTCCTGCTTCCTGAACGGTTATTTACGACGGCGATAGGGTACATATGACCAGAGCTTTTTGAGACGGAAGGTGAGGTGACAGTGTTGAAGCAGTGATAAGAACAAAACACAGAGACAGAGTTTCGGAGGATGTTAGAACCCTCGTTTGAACGCTGAACTGATGAGCACGACTGACCGAAACGCCATCCAATGTCATCTGAACAGAGCTCAACGTGGCCAGTTAACTTCCACTGTATCCAAGGCTAACAAAACTAGATGAGGTTCACATCACGTGATCAAGTGACTGTCTCCGAATCCTATCCAGTCTAGGGGACTGAAACTCTTGGAAGGTGACTAGAATCAAGTAAGAAGACACCAACTCGGTGAATTGGTCGGCTGAGTGACTGAGGGGCTCCAGAAGCAGCTTATCGATCGTTTCCCGACCTATCTGAATCTACTAAGTACTTTTATTTTGAAACAGTATACAGGCAATCCTGCATGCTGCAAGCGATTTGCAGTTCCTCACTAAACTTTGCAAGAGAACAGCGAAAGTGCAACAAGATGAACTGTCGAACCTGCTCTCTGAAGATCTTGGAATGCACTCATTTGCTCAGTAATTGGGCTCTAACGGTAGATCCACTGAATGCTAGCTTAACCTTTCGTTTGTAATATCCTTTAAATGAATATGCACAAAAGCCACCTCATATTTCAGTTGGCACGATATTCGAGATGTCGCGGTATATTTTGGTAAAGGAGACTACTCACAAGGTTGCTGAAAACTCTTCGACAGCCCAGGACTGGTTTTGCCCTTCCTGGGGCTCATTAGGTAGGCGCAGTCCAATTTTTGTTCAAGTAGAACATAAGCTTGATGGAAACTAGGGGACTGCGGCTACCTGATGAGCAGGCCCCAAGAAGAGCGAAACCGGGTCGTGGGCTGTCGACGAATTTTCAGCAACCTGGTGAGTAGTCTCCTTCATGAACTTGGTAGGTTTTGTAAATATACGAAGAAAAGGTGGTTCCGAAGAGTTGCTTTCATCAGTTGTAGACAGAGGATGGGCATAGCCACAAACAGCAAACAATGAAACATAAACTAATACACGTTCCACCGGTCTGATAGGTCTTTAATCATGAGTTTCTAATCAGTACGTGTGTACTTCACGGAACGCTAAGATACAATCAAAAGTCGTGCTATCGTTGATGACGGAGCTTGTGTGATCGATTGTTGTTGTGTCCTTATCGCCGACGTGTTCGCAATCTTCAGTCTGAAGAGACTTTGATCCGTTTTGCGGACCCAAACGTCACCGCAAAAAAAACAAGATACACTGGTAAACGACAAATTAGGCACGAAGATCAACCGCACTCGGGTTGAAATGTGACCACCTTCTGGTTCGATTCAAGACTGATCTACCAGCCGTAAAAGTATTCGTCATCATATGATTTCCGTCGACCGGTTTGTGCCGTGAAGGCTGGTGCAACACCTATACAACCAGTAGAGTGCATCGATTTGTTTCTTTTTCTGAAGAAACGGTGCTGATTTGCGAAACCTTTGGCCGCATGTGAATAGTAATCGTATTGACTAACGATCATTGTGGATTGTACAATGGCGTCAGACTGCTAGGTTAGAATGTCGTTCAACTCGCCTACGACATCACATCCGGCATAAACAGACTGGACTTTATCGGGGCGCGGCGGTTTGCGTACTTCAGTGACCCAGTGAGCTCTACCCAAGAATGTGAATTTAACATCTTTCCTACCAATCTGGTTAGTGAAAAGATAAGCAGTTTTATGGCTCTCTAGGTCGGGGGTTGGAACAAATGGGCAGTTCGTTTCTTGATATTTAGACAAATCGAGTAGCCTCGCATCGAGAACAAACCGTTCAGCTGTAGCACCCTTCGGTGCCTACACATCTTTCCTACCAATCTGGTTAGTGAAAAGATAAGCAGTTTCATGGCTCTCTAGGTCGGGGGTTGAAACAAATGGCCAGTTCGTTTCTTGATATTTAGACAAATCGAGTAGCCTCGCATCGAGAACAAACCGTTCAGCTGCAGCACCCTTCCGGTACCTAAATGTCATGGCATCAGAAAGAATCATGAGGGCTGGGATACTGCCAAGTTCCTCAAGTGAGGTGGGGCTCGAACCACGGACCTTCCGCTCAGTGGATTCGCGCTCTAACCACTTGAGCCATCTCGCCCCTACGCATCGACAACAACTGTCTTGAGATCAAGTTTTTGGTTCAAAAGCTTCGACCGAGGACCCTAACCGTCCTCCTGTCTACGTTTCGCTTAAATGATTTTATTGCAGGCTTTAGAGTGAGAACTCTTAGGCAGATCGATCATTGAGCTAATAGTCTATCGATTGGTGTTGCTTCTCAGAAACTGGAATGAAGTACCCTCTATCTAGACGCTACAGACTGTGTTTTCTTGACTTTCTTCCCTCATGGTCATACGGGTATCATTCACGAGGATGATGACATCATCAGGGTGAAAGTGCACGTTTCAACGGGCGAGATGGCTCAAGTGGTTAGATCGCGAACTTACTGACCGGAAAGTCCGTGGTTCGAACCCGACCTCTGCCTCTCGACTTCCCATGTCTAGGCTTGGGCAACCTGGCAGTATCCCAGCCCTCGTGAAACCTTCAGGTGGCATGGCACCGAAAGCGTGCTACAGCTGAACGATTTTCAACGGGCGTGGTCGAACAATTCCGTTGGAGTCGATGACCTTATTGGGGGAGGGGGCAGGATCAGCGGACGTCTGCTAAGGCGGCCACCGACCCTGTCCTCAGAAGAGTCGTGGTACGAAGGTGTGCGTTTAACTCACCCCGCGTCTGGAGCTCCACCCTATTGAATGTCATCGACTTGATTCCTTAACATCCAAATCTGAATCAGCGGGGCATATCAACTAAACCAGTGCACATCAGATCGGTAGAACACGTGTTCGTGTCAAAACAGACACTTGGAAAATCTCACCTTATCAAGAAACTCTTTTCTCAGTGCTGGTCCGAAAATGGCGTCGTCTGCAGCAGGATACAGTCCGGCATGAGTAAAGTTCGACTGATTTTTCGGACGAATGATGATCTGTTCGGTTCGGTAGAACGGTCTGAAAGTAGATGACATGAAAGAGATTGATCGTGATGACTGTGTCCATGAGAAAGAATGACCCTTGTAAGAAACCTGCATGTAACTTTCCACTGTGACACACTCCCGGATTCTAGTGATGATACGCAGCTTGACGTCAGATTAGAAGAGCAGCCACTTGACCGTTATTGATCCAATGAACCTATGGATTACTGACCGACTGAATGGTACGTGGAAATGTGGCGAAGGAATGAAAACTAGTAATCGATGTCAATGGAGTTCCTGTTGTGAGCGTCTGGAGGTGTCTGGAGGTGCAGACAGCTCGAAATGTTTGCGGTAGCCTAGCACTAAGTCTCTTCTCCATCCACTTTTAGTCTTTTCGTCACAGTAAGGCCTTCAAATAAATTATGGATGTACGGCGGCGAAGCATCAATGCCGATAATGTCGATAGGTTGTCGATGACGATGGTGATGGTGATGATGAGGATGGTGATGATGATGATGACGATGGTGATGATGAGGAGGGTGATGATGATGGTGGTGATGATGATTATGATGATGATGATGATGATGATGGTGAATGGACGATCTCACGTCTTCGTGAGTTCTAGCAAGGAGAGTGTTCGTTCTAGAGGATGGATTGTGTGAATTAGTAGACAACTTCTCGAGATTGATAGGAAAATGTTTCCAATTGGACAGCCGTCAACTACCGTCGGTTAAAGACGACAAGGAGTGAAGATGAAATCGGGCAGCGTTTGTCGATAACAGCGTGGGCAAACGATATATGGATGACTTACGCAAAATTTTGGTCGAAATGGTTCTTCTCCTGCCGCGAGCGGGACTCTGGGCCAGACCAAAGCTCCACAGGGTTGGTGGTGACGTCGAATTTCGTGAGTCCAGCACATAACGCCCCGGAGATTAACAGTGATAACAAAAGAGTGATGTACGGGTGCCGAGCCACCGTCTGACCAAGAAGACTGAAGCCCTGCAATTGTCAGGATGGAAATAGAGAGGGGGAAGTCACAACGACAGACAGCAGGGTCGACGTGCTGAAGTGAGTCTGTAGGACCAAGTCTCGGGGAAAAGTCATCCACAGTGGTGTTCCTTACAATATGCTCCCCGTGCGCTACCATTAATGGGTGCGATTAGTTTCGATTTACACATGGTACTAAAATGTAAAGTTAACCAAGTCTATGGTGCCACAATAAATCGACAAAACAGAACCAGGAAGTGAGATAATCCCGAGGACTATCTGCAGAAAACGCTTAAGTCTGATCTTCATCTTTCGTGTCATGGAGGGCAAAAGCAACCGCATAGCTAAAGACGCGCGTACAAGATTACTTATAGTGCTGATCGTTCTCTTGCATGGTTTGTGATGGAGTATTTGTTTGGGGGGTACCGAGCAGCTGTAGCATCTTTTCGGTGCATAGCTGCCGTGCCACCCGATAGAAGCATCAGGGCTGGGAGAGTGCGGGGTTCGAACCACGGACCTTCCATTCAGTAAGTTCGCACCTTGACCACTGAGCTAACTCAAGGTCAGGCTGGACAAAGTTTGAATGAATCCAGTTCGTGTAAATCAGGCAACATGCTGCTTACCAAGAAAACCGTGGTGTTCGGCATCATAGATGATGGTGGAAAAGTTACGAGTTCGGAGAAGGACGAGGGGCTTCGAACTAGTCGGGGAGCCAGGACAGATGAGCTGCAAGATCCATTATGACCTCGAGATGATTCAGTGGTTAAGGCACGAACCTGGTGACCGGAATGTCCGTGGTTCGAACCCAACATCAGCTATTGTTCCTGTCTATTTTTGGGCCTGGTAGTATTTTAGCCCTCATGCTTCCTTCGGGTGGCGTGGCAGCTATGCGCCAGAAAGATGTCACAGCTGAAACTTAGATAGATGACGCTGTTTTTGAACGAATGCTTCCATATTAGCGGACTGATTGTGCAGGCATCGGTGGATGGTTGTAGCTCCGTTTTTCTCGTTTTCCTCGCAACGGATCCACGTCTGGTGTTGTGAGATTCACGTGACTATGATGAACGGAATCCTGCAGGCTCCAACCGCCTCGTACGTCAGAGTTTCGAGTCAAAGACCTCCCACAAAACCACCCTTCTTCGACATGCGCAACTGGGAAGTATCATTTACCCTTACAGATCGCTGTCGACATCTCCCTCATTCAGGTCCTTCTGGTTCACCTGACTGTCAATGACTTAACTGTTGCTAGTTATCCAAGCTTCTGCCAAGTCATATAAATGAAAACAAACCCCTATTAGACTCAAAAGATCTGTTTCAAATCGCTGTCTTCAACATCAGTGCTCTGTGTCGAATTAGTAGCCGTTTCGCAGACCTTGTTCTCTATTTCGATCGACATTTCAGAAACATGCGAACGAGATCCCAGTTCGGTTATGCACTTCAAAACTCTTGGAAAAAATCAACATTTCCCGCAGGTTACCATTCTGGTGTTTGATGATCCTGATTCAATGGCTCGTGTGAGTTGTGCTTGGCCTGGGGGACGGGTACGCTTTAATGAACTGGATTGCAGTTAGTAGTCTTTGCGCTGTTTGGTTGACTGGTTCAATCAAGATCAGTGGCACCTTGGCGTCGCAAATGGTGTTCGTTTTTTTTTAGCTTACAGTCCGACAGAAGATGGCTCTGAGGTTGAAAAAAAGCGGCTACTATCGAAGGTTGTCACGGTTGTTTCAATCAACCAGAGGTATAGATATCGTAGTTCTGGCGGGTGATACGAATGCCTAGGTCAGCTGACTCAATCCTGATGAAGGCCATCTCGGCGGCCGATTAGGAGTTGACGCCCACCGCACGGAAAATGTGGAACGAATTCGATCACGTGCTGAGAGTCAGCTCACACCGCGTGACTTGGAGGTCATCAAATTCAAACCAGTTGTGTACTCAGTCGGACAACGTAGCGATCAGCTACCGGTGAAGAGCCCTGATAACAGGTTGCCGTTTATTTTGGAGTATATCATTGGACGCTGAGCATGCGTTTTGCATGCTAGCTGATGCAACGCCATTCGGTTCGTCACCTGTAAAATGTTTCTGTAGCTAGATAATATCGGACTGAGTTGACCGAGAAGCTCCAGAAAGTCGACGCAAAGAATCGTGATCCAGATGAGGATTGAAGAACGCTCAGGGATTCCATGCTTACAAGCTTTAAAACTGTCTATTGAAGGCCGCCTCTCGACTTCCCCTGTCTAGGCTTCGACAATCTGGCAGTATCCCGGACCTCGTGCTTCCTTCGGGTGGCATGGCAGCTAGGCACCGAAAGGGTGCTACAGCTGAACAATTGGAGGTCGTTCGAAGTGGATATCTTTACTCCAAAGTGTCTGGAGTGAGGGGGGAAGACAATCGAATCTAGCACCTCAACAGTGATCTCCGTAATCAAATAAAGCGTAAGATCATCGTATGAACGCCACCAAAGCATCAGTCTAGTGGTCAGAGCTTCCAAAGTGTTCTCTGGTATTATGGTACACAGGTAGATTCGTCTTTGAGAGAGCTAGGCTGGCGAGAATCAAGCGGGGTGTCACCCGGTTGCATGCATCATAACTTCGCTTTGCGACAAAAGCTACAATTTCATCACTCCTTGCGACGACCAACGATGATCGTCTGTCTCGATCCAAAATCTGCTTTTGACTCCACTGATCGTCGCCCTTTCGGTGCTTAGCTGTCATGCCACCAGAAGGAGGCACGAGGTCTGGGTTACCGCCAGGTCGCCCAAGCCTAGACAGGGGAAGTCGAGAAGCACAGGTCGAGTTTGAACCACGGACCTTTCGGTCAGTAAATTCGCGCTCTAACCACTTGAGCCATCTCACCGCCATGTAGACAGAGGTATCGACAAAATAATGCGCATAAAGTCTGACCAGATTAAAAAACTCAGACTATTACGACCAAATCCGAGGAGACGTTTTGAGCTGACCATTGAGAATGGTTGCCCAACTATAAGCTTCGTCTCCCATGGATACCATACGACAAACCTCGACTCGATTTAAATGCTTGCATTGGTGTGTGACTGAATGATCCCACACTTAGTTAAACTGATTATTTACACCGATAGCGCCGCACGATTGACTTGTGACCATTGGAGAGGGGTAATGAAGCCGAAGACTCTCTCCCTCTTGGTCTGTTATTTCGGAAAGGTTTGACAGAACAAAAGGCTGGTAGAGCCAATTAGGTGGACCACCAGGTTGGCGGGCGAAGAACAGGAGGCACAAGGGCTGGGACACTACCAGGTCGCCCAAGCCTAGACAGGGGAAGTCGAGAGGCAGAGGTCGGGTTC